>NC_056735.1:1715510872-1715810872 GCF_019279795.1 Protopterus annectens | reverse complement strand
TTCTCATCAATTAAGATCCATGCTTCTGCCATTTCAGCTCATTACAGTACGGATCCACCTATTTTTTCACATCCACTGCTAAGGCAGTACCTCAGAGGGGATAAAAACATAAGACCTCCAAGGAGAGCTCCAACACCTGCATGGGACCTCAATTTTGTCTTGGAAAAGCTCACACTGCCTCCTTTTGAGCCAGCCAATACAGCTGAGATAAAATACTTATCATGGAAAACAGCTCTGCTCCTAGCAATAACCTCAGCAAGAAGAGTCTCAGAGTTACAGGCACTAATGGCTGTGGAACCTTTTGTTATTTTCCATCCGGGCAGGGTTTCTCTAAAGATAAACCCAACATTTATGCCTAAAGTAGTGTCCAGTGTGGCTCTTAACCAAACCCATAGAATAAGGGGGAGAGACTTCTGCATTCTTTGGACATACACAGGCAGCTACACTTCTACTTGGACAAAACTAAAGCCTTCAGAAAGACTGAGCAACTCTTAGTGGCATATGCTGCAGGATCGCAAGGAAAAGCTATTTCAAAGCAGACTATTTCAAAATGGATAGGCCACTGCATTCGTTTCTGCTATTCACAACATGGCAAATCAGTGCCTAAGGGCATTAGGTCACACTCAACCAGAGCAGCAGCCACTTCAGCAGCCTTCCTCAGAGGAGTACCAACCAAGGACATTTTGGAGGCTGCAACTTTGACTTCAGTGCACACTTTTACAAAGCACTACCACTTACCTTTTTGCTCTAAATCCAGAGCAGGCTTCGCCACTACAGTTCTGCAGGGCTTTATAGCCACTCATAAGTCTATCTAGGCCCAGCCACCCAAACTCAGCTTTGGGATTCAACCCAAGTGTAATGACTGCAACAGTGAAACACGATGAACATAGTACAGTTGTGTACACGTACCATAAATGTAGCTGTTCGAGTGTATTCACTGTTGTAGTCCAGGTTACCCTCCCACCATCCCCCTTTCTTTTGCTGGGTCTTATCTGTACTTCTGTATTCTATACAACCTATGTGGTGTATTTGCTTGTAGATGAAGGTAATGTTTATGTTAGTACATGCTTTTTTTATGAGCAGAATATTTAGCCTACCCTTTTGGGGGCACCTGACATCTGGGGCAAGAAAAACTGAAGAAAATGGCATTGGCTGCATCTTTTATACCCCTGGCGCACTGACGTCAGGGAAGAGGTGATAGCAACTGACGCCGGACCAGGACTTTGGAATTCAGGCCAACTGCGGGTAGCCTGCCAGCAGGATAACCCAAGTGTAATGACTGCAACAGTGAATACACTCGAACATTTGCATTTATGGTAGGTACACAACTGTACTTTCTGACACCAGTTGTTGGTCTAAGTGAGGCCTTTCTGTAGAACGTCAACATCACTTGAGGAGTTAATAATAATTCCCAACTTGCAATCATCTGCGAACTTTGTCATCCAGAGTCTCTTCATGTTGGCCTGGACTTCAGAGAAGTAGATACCAAACAGGAGAGGACCCAGGACCGAACTCTGTGGACTCCACTCTTAACTGGTTGGCAGTCTGACTTGGGAATCAGCTACTTTCACACTGTGGGTTCTATCTGTGAGCCAGTTTGCAACCCACCTAGTGATATAGGGGTTGATGACTAGCTTAGTGAGTTTTTCTATGATTCCTGAGTGGGGAATGGTATCAAAGGCCTTGGCCAGGTCAAGGTAGGCTGTATGAACCACCTTGCCTTCATCCACAGCTCTGGTGACTGACTCAAAGAAGTCAACCAAGTTGAGCAGGCATGATCTACCCTTCACAAAACCAAACTGTGTAGGATCCAGAGTTTGGAGATTCCCTATATCCTTGTTTATTAGGTCCATGATGATGCGTTCCATAGTTTTGCATATCAGACTCGTCAGGCTAATGGGGAGATAATTCCCGGGGTCTGTAGTTGCTCCTCCTTTGTGGAGAGGGATGACTAGCAGTGCGCCATTCAGTAGGGACAAAGCCTGAGGTGAGGCTGTGATTGAACAGGGCACACAGGTGAGGTGCCAGTTCACTCTGGAGTTCATATAGAACACATCCAGGGATATTGTCAGGTCCCATAGAAGCTGTATTCTTGGCCTTGGACAGTGCTGTTTTAACCTGTGCAGCAGTAATACTGGGTGCCTGGCAATCTACTGGTATTGTGATTGTCCTTTGGGAAGGAGGGGTAAAGTTAGTTAGGTACCATTGTGCAGTAGCTCAGAGCAAATCTGGGAATTGCCGTGTAGATTCTTTGCATAACTATAGAAGGCCTTGTGGTTGTTTTTACTATATGCTGCAGTTCTGTTTTCATAGCTAGCTTTAGAGGATTTGATGAGGGATCTCAACCTTTTGTTGAGGCAGATAACGGAGTTTTTCCAGTCTTGGGACTTCTCCTTATTTTGCATCAGTTTTCTCCTTCTGTTGTAGAGTTTGTTTATGGCAGGGGACCACCAGATTGGCTTCCGTTTTTTTGAGGAGAGTGTCTTGGTTCTATTAGGTATGGCGAGATCCATGGATTTGTGTACGTGTTCGTACAGTGTATTGGTGTATGATTCGGCAGTCATGCAACTATTCTCCATTTGCATGGGTGCTGTGAAGTTAGCCACCTCTGTTTTTAGGAGCCCAAAGTTAGCTTTGGAGAAGTTTTTCATGGTGGTTACCTTTGTGTGTGTGTGTGGGGGGGGTTTCCAAGGAAATTAGTTGTGGTCGTATCTAACCAGGGAGGAGATGGCTATTGGTGTAAAGCAACGGTCGTCCATGTTAGTAATGACCAGGTCAAGGATGTTGCTACCTCTAGTGGGAGTATGAATGAGCTGGTCCAGAGCACTGAAATTAATGAATTCCAGAAAGCATTGGGCAAGTGTATTCGTACACGAGTAGTTTTCACAGTTAATGGAGGGGTAGTTGAAGTCGCCCAGTATGAAGAGTGTTAGGTTGGATCCTAATATTCTCCAGGGTGCTTAGGAACATGGAGTGCGAGTCTTGGGACATGGTTGGGGACCTATAGCAGGCTACAACCTGAATCGCTGTCTTACCCAATGTTAGCTGCAAGTGAAGTATCTCAGATGCATTCTTTTGGGTTACCAGTCTGGAGGTGTGCCCATCCTTTATGAATATGGAAACACTACTGCCTTTGGAGCTTCGGTCCAAGTTCTGGGGCTGAAAGGTGTGGAATGAGTTATAGCCTGGTAGTGCAGGGGTGCTTTCTGCTGCCTTGAGCCAGGTCTCTGTTACAGTACAAATGTGGATGTTCTCCATTTTAAGGAGTGATTTGAGCAAGTGCATTTTGAGATTTAGGCTTCTAGCATTGAGCAGCATGGTAGGAGCATCTAGTATACCTTACTCAGCTTGTTGTCACCATGATCCTCACCAGGGCAAGTGGTCTTTTTTTTCATCATAATATAAACTGACCTCCAAACCCAGAAATGAAACTAAACAGCAATGGCCATAGTACTTGACCAATGTGGCATTATATTATTTACACATTTTTTTATACACTCCATTACAACCATCCTTAGCTTCTAGATATGCTGGCAGTTTCTGGACTACTGCACTATGTTGAGTCTCATCCCAAGCTTTTTAGTTTTCCTAACCTCCTGTCAGGTACAATGTCAGAGACTTTGCTAAAGGCCAAGTATACCATTGCCTCAAGGTTTTGTCTTTTACCCATCATTGGTGGCCCAGTCATAGACTGAACAGAGGTGGAATGGTGAGACCTGTTCTCTGTGGAGCCAAACTTGTCACTGCTGGGTAGAGATCAGGATCCCCATCAGTCTGTCACACAGAATAATTTTCCTGACCTTCACTGGAATGAAACGGTGTAACTGTCCTAAAATTTAATTGACACTTTCCTAGACACATTTGTATGCAAGGAAACAACTGACAGTCTTGTAACACCTCTCTAGTTACAAAGGACAAAATACACATTTCTGACAAAAGTTCAGTACGGCCCAGTCAATTTTTTAACATCCAGGGAGGTAGCTCACCTGGACCATGAGCTTTACTTCCTTAATAACAGAACTTCCTTCTCTGCTTCTTCTCTAGTTACTCTGTCTGCCAGCTGTCTGTGCATTCTTTTTCATACCTGCACTATATTCCCATGCATCCAGCACTCTGTTTCAGTGTTGCTGCAAAAATCCAGAGGTGAGTAATTCATTCAATAATTGTGCCTGATCTGCTGCACTGGGTCTTATAACATAGTTCATGCTGTGTGTGTGTATGTAACCAAATAATATCTTCATTATGAATTCTTTCATTTGTGGGACTGATTGTGAGCTAAATTAGATAATTATTGTGTCAGCACCTGCTACAGAGCCCCATTAGGTAGGGTTGGTTTATTGAAATCATTCCATTTTGTAGTCATCAAACACTGAAGGGATATGTACATTGTTTTATATTCACTGTGCTCAGTCTAGATGAGTATATGTGCTCTCCCCCAAACTCTTTTTCTATGATATATATATATATATTTTTTTTATTGTGTAAGCATAAAATATTGGATTCATATTGCATATTCGTTATAAGAAAATATACACGACAGTTTGTGTACTTACCTGGTTAACAAATTTTAAAAATGAGTAAATGTGCTGTGAGGAGAGAAAACGTCATTAAGAGAAGTACTGGCAGAGAAATAACGTGTAGAAGGACAGGTTGCTTAATGCACGTTTAATATTGCTGGAGCACTATTTCTATACAAAGGTAGCCCTAATATATCTTGAGGAAAGGACATGGGTGTCACAAAAAAAATGGGATGCAGCCAGAGTGTTTTTGTTGCCATCAGTTTTGCTGATGCAGAGTGACCCCCTAATGGGAAAAGCCGAAAGGAGAAGTAAAGCAAAAAGCTCAGCTAATGTTATTTGGCCACTTGGAGGCACTGTTGCATAACACTTGAATGTTTTGCTATAATTTCCAGTCTGCATCTGCTAAGTTCTTCATAACCAGCTGCTATAAACATTATGAAAGAATCCGTGACCTTCAAGAACCTAGTATTAAAGTTGCATGTGCTTACTTTATACATTTACCACATTTTTCTAGGGTATGTGCCTGCTAGCTTGCTGCTTTGAATACTAGTTTTGCATTTCATTTAGGTTTCAAACACAAGTCACAATGCTGAATTTAGCACCTTAGTTTCACAGTAGGCCCTTGTAGCAGTATTAATACTTTACATTTGTTGCACTGTTAGTACTGATCTGTTATGGAGATTGCATTTTAGCTCCTATACTTTTCAGACTTGCAGGGCATTTTTTTTTAATATGCATGTAACTTGCAGACTTGTTATGTGCCACATCAAACAGCTACAAGGAAGTAAATAGGTCATGATCTGCACTGTGAACTTGTTCTTAGCCAACAGTATCTGTAACAAAAATGAAGAAGACCGCATCGTGTTCCACTGTTGATGCTTGCTTGTACATATATTGATGATAGGCACCTGATGTGTTTGCCTTGTATGTTCAGTTATGCTCACTGCTGTTCTTTATGTTTTGGGCCGCAGCATGGGCTGAATCTGTTCAGGACACCTATATCGCTCCTTTGAGGAATCAATCAAGTTGGTCAGTTTTAAAAAGAGTAGAAGCATAAAGTTATAGTGACCTTGGAACTGATTACGGGTTGCAGAGTTCAAAGCCCACTGTGTGGGGTGACATGGTGACATCTGACCAAATGAAAATGTGTTTGGATTCTGCTTTTGTAAACATTTTTATGATTTCAAGTGGAATTCAAATTGTTTTCATTCCTAATTCTGTCATGGAACTCAAGCTAGTTCATTACAGAATCTGTTACCATTTTGACAGGAGTCAGAATTGTAGTGATGGCATAATATGCGGATGGGGGTTGTCTGCTTTACCTTCTGTCAAGCTGTGTTTTGGGGGAAATGTTTAACTCCTTTTTTCCTTTGTCACATTGCAGCTGTTCCAGTTATGTTGTCCACTAGGGATTGTATCATATAATGTGCCTTACTTTCACAGGAATCCACAAGGCACACTAGAATGGATCCTAGCAGATGAGGCGCAGTGAGTTCTGCCACAGGCTGTGTAGTGCTCAGTCTATGCTGAGATGTTGAATAAAAAGCATGTGTCATTACCTAACGTGCTGTTTAGTATTAAGGTGTTTTAGTTTTACCATTAGTACTTAAATGACATGAGAATGAAACTAGCATCTGCAAGGATGAGTACATTCATAGCTCACCACATCAGTGGCAGAACTCTCAGCTTGTATCTTAAGAAGAATATTCATTATTTGAAAGCAGTCTTAGCATATTCCATCTTTTATTTGAAAGCTTCTGTGAATTGTCATGATACAGTTCTACATTTTCTCAGTTTCCTGCCAGCCCTTGTTTATAATATCTGTTATACTATGCAACTTTCATTTCAAATGATACCAAATAACTGGAAAAGATTGTAGCATTTGTATGTTTGTGCCCTCACTATGTCCTAACCATCATCCCCATCTCACCCAACTAGCCCATTTTTCGTACCCCCTTCAATGAGCGTGTGAACTGAGAGGAGCCGTCATTTAAGCATCATTATGAATTTTCACTGTAGCCCTAACACCCTGTGACTTTTTGGCTAATGTGAATTGGTCCTGCAATATCCATCCCCCACCCCCCCAATCAATCCCCCATCTTCAGCAGGATAATGGCAGTGCAGCAGACTGTACCACCGCCAGCCAGATTTCTCCCCTTCTCAACTCCTTCAGCCCCAAGCTGCTACTCAAACTTAGGTCGTCAAGGTCACAGTCAGGGCTCCATTCCTGTATGCCACAGAGTCAGGCTACAACCTGATTGTTTTATCTTGTTGATTTTGTGGTATTTTAGGATCTAAGGCTTCTGGCAGGCTTGTGCCAGATCTAGAATGTGTTAAATGGTTGGTATTACATGAAAATAGAATGAGCAACAAGCGAAGCTAAATTTTTAATGTGAGCAAGTCATGATTTTTAATAGATGACACTGGTTTGGCCTGGGAGTAGAACAGCTGAAAACATTTGTTGTACAAACAAGGCAACAAGAAACAATACCAATGTCAAAAAAAAATACACCTCTGGAGATTCAGCTGCTCGGCACAGGTTTTATTATAAAAAGTTCAATGCTTGAGATTCATCTACTCGGCACAGGTTTTATTTTAAACAAACCAGTCTCCCTGCTTTAGAAAACCAGATTAACATCACGTGATATAAGCGACCAGTAAAACTGAGTAAAGTATATTGTATTTCCATAAATAAAATAAGTTTTATTATAAATAAATATATATAAAAAAGACAAACATTTAATATTGAATTAATAAAAACATCTAAGCTAAGCCACATAGGAACATCATTTAAACCTGGATAGCTACTGGCATGTAAAAATAACTGCCACCTTACTTCTCTTTTCTCCAAAAGTTCACCCTACGACCCATCCCTCTGGTGTTTATCAACCCTGACCAAGGTAAAACACAAAAAACTTACCTGTGGGAAATTTTAATATGCACTTATAGAAGGCGTTCTTAATTTTAAATTTGTTAGTGTCGTAAAGAAGCTCATAAATTTGCTCTCTAACCTTTCTGTCAGTTTTACCCATATAAAACCTAGAACAGTGCTGACACTTGGCTAAAGGTACAACCCTCCTAGTGATACTGAATATGCACACTGTCCTCCCATTAAAATGTGACTACACTGGTTACGGTTAGCACATTTATAGGTATGCTGTTTGTTGTCCATGTTCATTAATTCTGGTTTGTTCATACCTTTTAAGTAGTTTTTAAAATGTTTACTTACGCACAGTCTTGGCCTAACCCTCTCCTTGGGTTCACTGTTATTAAAAATATTTAAAAATAATGTTTCTAAAATAGGGAGACTGAATTGTTTTTATTAGTTTTGATGAAGTCCCAAATTGTTTTGGATGAAAGTGCATAACTTTTGACTTTTCTAATAAAACTGTGCGCTGAGCAATTGTCTCCAGAGGTGAATTTTTCTACAATGATGTTTCTCGCTCTGCCTTGTTTCTACTTTTTCTTTTTTTTTGTTTGCTATGTCATATGCAGAACTGATCAAGACACAGCTGTCTGGTTTTCTTCTCCAAATAGAGGATTTGAATCATACCATGGGGAATTTAACATTGCTGCTTCAACAAGTGACTCAGCAACTGGCTCCAAGGATATCTCTTGACTCAGGGAGATAAGTGAGTGAGACTGTGATGCCTGAAATGATCTATAGTAATGACATCCCAGCTGGATAATTATTGCCTCCTATTTCCAGTTCTGCTCTCCATGCCTCACCTCCCAGTGCCTTTCCAAAGGACCAGGATCAGCGATGGAGGATGTACAGTAAGATATTGATGAGTGGTTTAACAGAATGATAGCATTCTGTAATGAAACACCTAGTTCCAAGTGATCACTCAAATTAAATTAGTTTAATTTGAACAACATTGTGTAATTTTTTTCTTAAATGTTATTGCTGTGTTATTAACAAAAAGGACCACAAGTACATCACCACAGTGGGATGATGGACTCTGGGGTGTTGGACACAGTGGCATTTTTGGAATAGTAGCCTCACCGCTTGGTGCAAAAGAAGCAGCGAGTTGAGGTGTAGCTGTTTAGTTACCAAGTACAGCATACCAACGAGACGAGGACTGCATTAGTTATCTGTCACAAGACATGCTGGCATTACCATTCATGGCAGTAGTGGGCATGGAATACAGTAGAAGACTGTACATGGGGGTCTGACTGGAGAGATGATGAAAACAGCAAGAATAAGAGAGTAGTGTTTCTGGAACGGAATTCATTTTTTAAGTCTTGGTGAGTAGCTTCATGTGCTGGACCCTGCTTTCACAAAATCTCACCAAGATGACACTGATAAATAGACTTTATCTTATAATAGCGTATGTCATGAAGAGAGGTAAGTTAAAAAATAAAAAAACAAACACAGCTGAGTGCACAAGTCCCAGGATAAAAAATGCAAGCACTAGTGCTAGGGCTGGAAAAAATGGCAGTGTAGAATCAAGACACAGAACTGGTCCTACAATGAGGTTAGTCAGAGTTTAGGGGGAGGATGCCCCCCCCCCCTTTGTCGAAGGAAGTGGTAGTCCACAAAAACTGACAGGCAAAAAAAAAAAGCCATAAAGATGACATAGTGGACTACTGAGGATAAAGAAGAAATGACGCATTGTTAGTATTATGCAAGAAGCCCAGAATTTCCAAAAATAAGATATTCAGAAAGATAGAGTGAATCCACAGGAAAGAAAAATACTTGCACAAGAAAAACTGTCAAAAGCTTTAAAGACAAATTTGCATTAATTGATACAACAGATCCATGAAAAATATTATATCTAGACGACAATGCATGTAACTCCATTGAAACAACACAAATTTCATGAACTTTAATTATACCCTGTTTTAGTTAGGACTGCAGTCCATTCCCGTCATGGTATTAGTAACTGAAAAGACTTGGGGAAATTAAACCTAGAGACTGGAGATAGTATCTCTGAATGGGAATGAATGCAGTGTGAATGTACATGTAGAGACACTTTAGTAATATGTAACAGGGGTCGGTAGTGCTTTTAGCTTACACTGCATAGTATTGTGCCATGGCAGCCAGAAAGTCAACTCAGGTCGGGTATTCGTGTCTGCTGCATGATATTCTGTGTAATCGATGTTCTTTTAGATGGTGGTTTTGTTTCTTTGGAATGGTCACCTTCCCATGCCATAGTGCCTTTCTCCTGTAATCTCTAGTTTTCTGTCCCACTTCGGTAATGGATAGCCACGCGAGGCTCCAAGCTCCAAAATTACAGGAGTGCAGCTGCCACTGTGTGGACACATTTACTGCAACAGTTTTGGTATGTGGTTGTTTCACCATACTCCCCTTCTGTGATTTGCTGTCAGTAGGTCTGCATTCACCTTGCTGTAGTGTAGGGCTAATACAGGAACCTTAGGATGACAAGTGAACACGTGATTTAATGTGTGTTGAAGTATAGTATCCCTGTGATAGAGTATTGTGGCATGCCTTTGTTAGCAAAGAAGTCACCTAGAGTAAACATGTATCCATATCACTGACCATTTCCTGCTGATAGCCCCCCCCCCCCCCCGGATTGAGATCAGTGACACCTCTACCCACACCTAATCAACCCATTCATTCCAAAACCACAGGAGCAGGGAATTCCCAAGCAAGGTGAGAGACCTATAGCCAATTCATTCCTGAGCAGTAATCCCCCCATAAGCTCATCTGCTTGTGGCAAGAGCTGAGTTGTAGGGAACAGGCCAGCTTGCTGGTACTATAGAGTGGCCTACTGTTTCCACAGTAGAGTATCCCCTCCTTCCTTGTAGTGGCTCTTCTGAGCTTTATAGCTGCCGTCTGAGGGGAAACGTGCCTCCACATGCTGAATTCCTCTTAGCTCACAGTAGAACTTAAACTTGGCAACATCAGTGTGCTAGATCCAAGCCCCACTTCAGGACCTAGTGGTCCTGCTTGGTGCCACCAATATGGCAAGCCAGAGCTGCCTCCCTCTACCATCATTCTCCTCTATCTCTTACACAACTGTTTAGATTTTCTCTAATGAAGTGAATATGTATATTATTGGACTTTCTAAATTCTGCTGAATAATAGTGTGTGTGTGTGTGTGTGTGTGTGTGTGTGTGTGTGTGTGTGTGTATGTGTATATATATATATATATATATATATATGGATCTAGGACGTTTGATCGAAAGATCAAACGTCCGAATCCATAACCACTGAACACACTTTAACAAAAGCGCTTTCATCGAAAAAGCGCTTTTGTTAAAGCGTGTTAATTAAAAAAAAAAAAAAAAAACACTATATTTACGTTTCTGCAGGGGAGCTTTCCCCCCTGCACCCCCCCCACTTTAATTTTCTCCCTCCGAGACCACACAACAGTGAGGAAAAGGGAATTTCCCTTATCCGCACCGTAGTATGGCCTCGGCAACAGGCATACTTATGCAAAAGTGCTTCTTTGGTTAAAAGCACTTTCACGTAAGTATACTCACCCTAAATGGATTCGGACGTTTCATCTTTCGATCAAACGTACTAGATCCACACACACACACACACACACACACACATATATATATATATATATATATATATATATAGAGAGAGAGAGAGAGGGAGGGAGGGAGGTAGATGCTATATGGTAACTTAGTTTTAAATAAGCAGAAGTTTTATTCTCTGTGTGTTTCATGCTAACCGGAACTTTCAAATATCAGTCTGTAAACTGGTATCTGCAATAGAAGCTGACCAACATTGTAACGAGGAAGCAATCACTTTACTAATAAGTTGGCTACTCTACCATCTTTTGTAGAGCATATGTTTACTTGTTAAGATTGCTGCTGTCCGAGGAAAAGGAAATTTATATATTTATTTTATTTAGTTTGTGAAGTGAGCTCAGAAACAAGCTTACTTTATTTTTCCATCCCTATTACCCACTTCCATGCTACTTTAGTAGTCTGAGGGAAGGTAGGAGATGTGATGGGTTATGGGTAAGGGGGAGGAGCTTGGAGCTCGGAGCAGATGCTTGAAAAGTTGCAGGCTCCGATCCGATATGGATCCGAATACCCAGAAAAATGAAGTATAACTACTCAGATGGAACGTTATGGTGAGTACATAACTTCTTTTTATTAACCTTTGTTCTTCCAAATGTACCCAGTTGTAAGCAATGAGTAAGCAACGCAGTGCACGTTATCTGACTTCCTACATCATCTACAGATTTGTACTTTGTGGCAGTTTAAGCAGCCCAGTGCAAGGTATCTGACTTCCTGCGTCATGTACAGATTTGTACTTTGTGGCAGTTTAAGCAGCCCAGTGCACAGTGTCTAACTTCCTACATCATCTAGAGATTTGTACTTTGTGGCAGTTTAAGCAGCCCAGTGCATGGTATCCGACTTCCTGCATCATCTAGAGATTTGTACTTTGTGGCAGTTTAAGCAACCCAGTGCACGGTATCTGACTTCCTACATCATCTAGAGATTTGTACTTTGTGGCAGTTTAAGCAGCCCAGTGCACGGTATCTGACTTCCTACATCATCTAGAGATTTGTACTTTGTGGCAGTTTAAGCAGCCCAGTGCATGGTATCTGACTTCCTACATCATCTACATATTTATATTTTGTGGCAGTTTAAGCAGCCTAGTGCACAGTATCTGACTTCCTACATCATCTACAGATTTATATTTTGTGGCAGTTTAAGCAGCCCAGTGCACGGTATCTGACTTCCTACATCATCTACAGATTTATATTTTGTGGCAGTTTAAGCAGCCCAGTGCATGGTATCTGACTTCCTGCATCATCTAGAGATTTGTACTTTGTGGCAGTTTAAGCAGCCCAGTGCATGGTATCTGACTTCCTGCATCATCTAGAGATTTGTACTTTGTGGCAGTTTAAGCAGCCCAGTGCATGGTATCTGACTTCCTACATCATCTGCAGATTTATATTTTGTGGCAGTTTAAGCAGCCCAGTGCACGGTATCTGACTTCCTACATTATCTACAGATTTATATTTTGTGGCAGTTTAAGCAGCCCAATGCACGGTATCTGACTTCCTACATCATCTAGAGATTTGTACTTTGTGGCAGTTTACGCAGCCCAGTGCATGGTATCTGACTTCCTACATCATCTACAGATTTGTATTTTGTGGCAGTTTAAGCAGCCCAGTGCACGGTGTCTGACTTTCTGCATCATCTACAGATTTGTGTTGTGTGGCAGTTAAATTTGCATTGTAAGATGCCAATACTGTAAGTAGCCTGTACTTTATGAAGTTCCAAGTTTCTTTCGTTGAGAAATCAGATAACCTTAACTGGGAGTATGGCTGTCAAACGTCCTTGATGTTTCCAAGGTTTTGGTTATCCAGTTTAAAGTCTGCATTTCTGTGGCATAATAATAATAATAATCTCACAGAATGTTGTAATACTTTGATGTGAAAGAGTTATTATTTTCCAGAAAAAAAGCATCCTGACTTTGATAGTTTTCTCAAGTCAAGATGGTTGGTTTTTAGGAAATGTTTCTGAACTGGTTATCCCTGTTTTGGGAAACAACGGACTGAGAACTGTGGGTTGTGATTGGGGTTATTTCTGCCTAGTGGGGCAGAGGCAAATCATGCACTAAACTGTCATTTAAAACAGTTATAACAAGCTATTCACTGGTATTCAGTTTAGTAAAGAATTTCTCCAGAGAGGTAGAATAAAGCATACTTTGGCTTTATTTTTTACACTAATGAATGTATATTTTGTAGCCTTAGTGCAGCATTGTAAAAGGATAGGGGTGCCCTGATGGGAAATGTAATTCAACTTTTTTGCCACAAAGGCATACAGTCCTGACCATCACCCAGATGTCCCTGGATCAATTAGATATCCAACATGCTGAAGAAGTTGACCAAGGAGGGTAGGCATAAGCTAGTGATGACAGTTCAGCAATCTGGGGGGGGGGGGGGGGGGCAGCCAGTCCAGAGTCTCAGTGACTCCTTTCAGATGCCAGGTATATTACACCAGGAGCATATGGTTAAGTCTTGAAAAGCAAGATGCCACACTAGGCAGTGCTCCCAACGATAGTGGGGGTTCAAACATGTAGAAACAAGCACACATCAAGTGCCCATCATTGCAGCCCATGTCTTGGTGGTACACAGACCAGACTGCCATGAGAGGGGTAAGACTAGTATCACTAAATGTCTCAGTGTTGCATCAGGAGATGGTGATACAGCCAGAGTTAACTTGTCTGATACCCAGCAGGGTTTAGTAGACAGTTCTCTGGGTCGTGGACCCATCCCCTTCACCAGGAATGCTTCCAGTCTGGACAATAGCCCAGACACTTTGGCAGGGAGAGAGATGTAAGTTCATGGCCAGGGAAAGTACAGATTAAAAAATCTGCTGTTTCAGCACTGATGCCTGTGACTTGGCACAGCACCTTTGTAACTGCAATCGTGGTGCACATTGTGACTGCAATCATGGTGCACATTGTGACTGCAATCATGGTGCACATTGTGACTGCAGTCTTGGTGCACATTGTGACTGAACACATGCTGCACAATGTAAAGCATGCAAATTAAAAATTAAATTGTTTACAGAGAGAGAGAGAGACAAAAAAGAAGGGAGGTTGATAAGCTGAAATAGTGCAATACAGTACATCCTGCTAAGAGATTTAAAGCAGTTAAGAGCTGCTCTAGTAAGAGTATCAGCAGAATGTATTTGAGTTACAGTATATCGCAGATTTGTCCAGGTTGTAGAATAACATGTTTTTAATAAGTAAGGTTCCATTTTGCTAAGATGTAAACATTTTTCATGTCAAGTTTTGTACGTGAATAGAACCATCCAAAACACTCAATCTGTTGTCTTGGTTAACTTGTTAAACAAAGGAGAAAAAGTATATTCTGATAGACCTACAAAGCAAATGTCACTGTTAAAAAATAAATGGTTATCAAAGAAAGGTGCTGTTCCTAAATAATGAAAAAGGACTATTTCTCTTCCTATAGTTGTGTGCTACCAGGCAGACCGTGATGAGTTGCGTCACAGACTTATCCAGTGGCTAGAGACAGAAATCATTCCAGATGGATGGTTTTCCAAGGGCAACAACTACACTGAAATCTTGGAGAAATATTTTATGGTAAGCAGCTTCATACGTCGCCTTTGAAAAGGTCATTGGCTGTAGTATTAAGGGGCACTGCTTAGTTCAATATGTGTTCCACATAATGATAATGTGAACCCAAACATAGTGCGGCAAAGCTGTGCCTTGTAAAGTATACAGTCATACACATTTCTGATAACTGGATGTTATAGGAATATTATACTAAGTATAAATATCAACTTTTTCTTTAGTTCGCATTGATTCATTTAGTTATGTGATAAAACAGAAAAGGGCTCAGTTTTACATAATCAGTTATTTTGATATAGCAGAGGCTGGGCAGTGAGCTGATCTCAAAATAGAAACATGGACTACCTGAAGTGTTAGTTTGCAGTGCAGTACTGACTTACCTCTCAGCTGCTCAGATTTTCCCAGAATGTCCAGATTTGTGCCTCATATTTTTGTCAATTCTTCAAATAATTTGTGATTTTCTGGCAAGTCACTGAGGACTGAAGTCACTAAGTAATGACAGACATGGGTTTAAGACTTCATACCATTCAGAAAAATGCATGTTAACACAAAACCTTTTTTTATAAGGGTAGTATTTAAATTCTGTCCCTATTTATTGAGTCTTTGCCTCCCTCCCCACCCCATTATTTTAGGCTTTGTCCTGTTTTCTTGTGCTAAGAGGTTGAAAGGTATGGGTATTGGTTATTTATTTAATATTTTATGTACAAAAAATGCATGATGCTTTTATCTGGAATGCTAAACATAGTGCTTTTGTAATTAATTAGATATTGCGTAGAAATTTCAACTGGCCTTATTCCTTATGCTCTCTATCAGTGAAAGGAAATGCTGGCCTCTTATTTTCAGAAAGTCAAGAGAGATGATTTTATTGTTTTCGTTAAGAATGAGGCAGAAAGTTATCCTGCTGTTTGTGTACCGGTACCTGATATAAGGAAAGTGGGGTAAGGGTTTTAGCCCTGATGTATACTGCCTGAGTTGAAAGCATGACAAAAGACCTTTACAGTGGCTTTAGTAGAGGAGAAGAGAGACAGATACATTTCTCTGTTCAAGGAGAAGACTAGCTGACAGAATTATATCACTGCATGTCAGGGGTGTTGCACAAACAAAAAGGTACAGGCAAACTAGACTGATGCAAGCAAAAAGTAAGTTCCAAAACAAGAAAGACACAAGAATCATAGATGAGAAGCAGAACAAGTTTAGTTGGTCTGAAAAAGCAACCGATTGAAGAAACGTTCAGTCCAGCAGGTCATTAATCCCCTGTTAGGAAAACTATGATATGGTGTTCACTGCCTGCTTAATGTGTACTATCCCTCAGTGTATTGGGGTAACTTTCTTCATTCAGAGGGTCCTTTCTAATTGATGTTCATCACCAGTTTTGTATTTTTCTGGCTTATGTAGGATCTGATTGAAGTTAATGAAAATGACTTCAGTGCAGACAAGCTTATTCACCCTCTTCATAAAAACAACATTCGTGGAGGCTTGAATTGATCATGATGTAAATAACTTGTCAAACGGCTACAAATGTAGCAGTTCAGATAAATATGTTTACTGTCATCTCAAAGAGATTTTTGCAGAAGGACAAGCCCACCTGCAGCCATTAAATGCCTCTTGTGCATAATTTTAACAAGTCCAAAGTAGTAATGTTTGGGGAAGAGGGGATTACAACTCTTCCCTCTTCACCAAGATGCAGTAATCTCATAGTCATGATTAAATATGGAGATGTGAGAATGCAGATTGATTTCCTACAAAAACTCAATGTTTCTGCAGCCTTTTGTTTGTTTTATTGCACATTGGCCTCTTTTGTAGTATGTGATAGATATGGATAAAGTACAGACACTACAGTACTTGATTACAGTCTCTCTTGCTTTACTGAAGATTTAGTGAGTAGATTATGAGAAGCTGACCCATGTTAAAATCTCTCCTGTTGACTTTATATGCCACTAATAAAGGAATTCTTTCCTGTTTCATTTGCACAGTGTCTTGGGCCCAATCTCTCCTGTTGTAAAACTTTCTAGAGAGGATTTTTGACTGGTGGGTGACACATACAGGCAAACATAAGACTGGAAAACTAACTAGATAAATTAAATGACTTCTAAAAAACATAAAAACAAAAAGACGCTAAAAAAGAGACACGTGCTAACATTTGTGGATTAAACGTGTCTCTTTTTAGCGTGTCTTTTTGTTTTTACGTTTTGTACAAATATAAGACTGTGGAATATGGTGCTGAATATGCAGACTTGTTCTGCTGTGCCATGGGATTCTTCTCCTTGATTTGTTTTACCTTCCTTTTGGTATATCACAGACCCTCAACCCATCACTCAATCCTCAGTATACTTAACACTTATACCCATGCCATGTGGACTGTTACAGTAAAAGCGTGACTCCCACTGACATTCATAAAAGTAATTTTTTAACATCTGCCATGCCCTGCTTTGTTGTTCCTCCAGTGAAGTACAAGAGATCTGAACCTGTGACATTTGCATGGCAATAATATGTTAATTCAGTGTGGTAAATGGCCTTCTCTTGTTTGTCATGTTTACCTTCTAGTAGAGTAACTGTATTCGGAGTGCCACTTACTTTCCTAACGTTTTTTTGTAAGTATGAATTTTTTTTTTTTTTTTTTTTTTTTTTTTTGTGGCTTAGGCTCATCTGACTGAAAACTGCTAATTTGCTAGCGCTGATCAGTTGGTGGGGTGGGGATTTCAAAAAGAAACTGTTGCTAAGGAGTTAACTCAGACTTGACGGAGGATTGTTATTAATCCAGATATTTCCCATACCACTGTCAGTCATGGGTAGCTTGCCTTATGAATCTTCACTGTAATTCTAGAAGAGTTGGCCTTGCTTTATAAAAACATCATAATGGCAGCTTTGTTTATGTACACTAGTGTTTGACACTTAGCACCAGCTTGCTACAGACACCTGCTATTAAAGTTAATTACTAAGGCTGCCCACAGTGAAGGATGCTGCCTTCTAAGCACAAAATCTTTACTGTCGTGATAGGCTCTTAAAGGGGCAGTATACTTGGCAGAAAACTCTGCTGCACATGGTACACCTTATATTTAAATACTGCTTATTTTCCCAAGAAAGGAGGCTATATTTTACAGCATTAGCTTACAGCATTAAACAGATGAATGAGCACACATTTTTTCAGGCATTAAGTAACAGTGAACACTCGTATGAGCAAATGTCATTTTCAATGGAGTTTTTGCTGCCAGCATTTTGTCTAGAATCGGGGTGCAGTGGGGTAAGAGAATTTGGCGTAATCCCACAGTTGTGCAATCATGGAGCATTGAGAGAATAACCACATAGTGTTGGGTGCAGAGGGCATGCCCCCTGCAAAATAATTAATTTTAAAGATCTAAAATGATTGTTGTTTTGATGATCAGCATTGTGAATGTTCAGTGTTTTCACACACAAACACACATCTCTCTATCTCTCTCTCTATATATATATATATATATATATTAAGTTAATGTCAGTAGCCAAAAATATAATTTACAAGGAAGTGTAAATCTAAAACCGAAGAATAAAAAGCATGTCATGTTAAGTGAGAGAAAGTACTGCTAAGGTATTTATAGTAAAAAAGCACATACGCAATATATACTAAAAAAACATACAAAACATTGTGCCTAACACAAGCATATAAACATATAAATGTTCTGCCTACATATAACTAAAAATACACCATAAAAAATCATAAGGAAACAATCATTTATGTAATCTCCTTCTCTTTAACAAGGGCTTGATGGAGGCCCTTTCATTTAGCCCTTTTCCTCTATCTGCACAAAGTGTTAGGATCCAACAAGTCTGTATGTTAATGTCACCTTCCCTGGAACTGGGTAGAATAACCTCTATGACTCTAAAATTAAAAGTATGAGTTGCACCTTGTTCTAAAACATGTTTCGAAAGTGCATTGTGTATGGAACCTCTCCTTATATGGTATATGTGCTGTCTTATCCTGTCACGAAACACCCTGTTGGTTTTGCCAACATAAAATGAACTACAGGTAATACACTCCGCTAAATAAACCACATGAGGGGTCATACAGTTGGCAGATGCTTTAGAAATGAACTCTCTGTTGAGGTCTGGATGGTAAAAGACCTCAGAAAGTGTTAATTAAAGTGCAAAAATTGCAAGTGCCACAGGGTACAGTGTAACCTATAACTGAGGTCATTTTTATAGGACCTCTATCATAGCACAGAAGCCTCCTTAAATTCTTATGGTTTTTAAATGTAAACCTAGGTGTATCACCTACAATCCTGCCAATCTCATCATGAACTTGTAAAATCGGCTAATGCTGTAAAAATAAATTAGTGACCTTTCTGTGGTCGCTGGTGAAAAACAGGAGTATTCTAACACCATCAATGTTGGAAGTATTGCCAGGAACAACACCATCCTCCAAAGGAGGCCCAAAATATGGACGTGCTGTGGTTGACCTCAGATGTTCAAGGTCAGACAATAATCTCCAAATCTCATTGATGCTATATTCCCTTGCTAACAACTTTTTCTTCAAACCAGTGATCTCATTTTCAAAACAGTCACTGGATGGGTTTAAGCTAGAGGCCCTCATTCCTTGTCCTCTAATTAGATTTCTAAAAATATAACCAGGGTGCATACTAGACCTAAAAAGAAAAGCATTCCTATGACAAGTCTTACGAAAAATACCTGTATTGATTATTTGCTTGTCTAGCTTCTCAGTGTATAGATCTAAAAACTGAATACGGGAATAGGACCAATTGAAGGTGAATTTAATACAATCAATCAAGCTGTTCATAGTGTCATGGAAGTTTATCAACTTCTCTAATGGCCCTCACTGTAACCGAAACAAATCATCGACAAAACACTGATAAAAAAAGCACATATTCCTTGTAACCTGGAGTGGGAAACAAATTGTTGATCTCCCAGTGGGCAAGGAACATATTGGCGTAGCTATTGGCACATGATGTGCCCATAGCTATGCCATGTTTTTGTAAAAACATCTCATCACTGAAAGTAAAAATATTATTGTCAAGGACAGTCTCTAAGAGAAAACAGATCAGCTTTATCTGTTTCAGAGTATAATCACTGTGTAATGATAAATATTCATGCACGTACTGGATGCCTAACTCATTAGGAATCATAGTGAATAAAGATTGAACGTCAAAGGTTACAAAAATAACATCACTAACATCAAAAACATTCTTGGTGCATTCATATAAATCCAGTAAAAACTGTTTAGAATCTCTTAGAACTGTTTTGTTCAAACTAATAATAGATCGCAAAAACTTCTCAACATAAATAGAAAGGGGCTCAGTGACCCACCCTCCTCCTGCCACAATAGGTCTCATGGGTGGGTCAGTAAGATGTTTGTGAATCTTTGGCAATCCCTGTATTAGTGGAATTAACGGGTTAGCTACTTTCAAAAAAGAAAAGACCTCTTCAGTGATGAGATGGGCCGAAAAAATATCAGAAATGTCTCTGCCCACTGTTCAAATCACTCTATGTACATCTTCAATCAAAATCTTGAGATAGAAACTACTATCACTTAACATTAAACTCATGGACTGATAGTAATGTGACTTGTCCATAACAACTATAAGCCCACCTTTATCTGCTGGGCGAATTACTATGAAATTAAATTATTGCGTTGTAAATTATTCAGGGCTAACCTCTCTACATATGTGAGATTACATCTCATCCTATGATTATGTCGATTATCATAGAAACGGTAAACATCTTCCTCAGTAAGCTTCAGACATGCCTCCACCAAAGGGTGATTACTGGGAATGAAACTACTCAGCTTCTTTAAGGTGGGCTGATGCCCAACCTCACTGCTGGATGTGGCTCCTTGTTCAGAATCACCATAAATCACACGTAACATAATATTCCTGCAAAAGACTTTCAAATCTAAAATGGTATCAGACATCTTACTCCTGCGTGTTGGTATAAAATTTAGGCCCTTACAAAGAGCACTACTCTCTTCTGATGTTAATACATGTGTTGAGATGTTATGAATCAGAGATTCTGGGCCTTCCCCCACATCTGAGGTCAACCACAGCACGTCCATATTTTGCGCCTCCTTTGGAGGATGGTGTTGTTCCTGGCAATACTCCCAACATTGATGGTGTTAGAACTCCCCTGTTTTTCACCAGCGACCACAGAGAGGTCACTAATTTATTTTTATAGCATTGGCCGATTTTACAAGTTGATGATGAGATTGGCAGGACTGTAGGTGATGCACCTAGGTTTAGATTTAAAAACCATAAGAATTTAAGGAGGCTTTTGTGCTATGATAGAGGTCCTGACCTTGAGTAGCATCTTACCCTCACCAAGAATGATGCCACAATATGAAGACAAGATGATCAATTTCAACAATTGGCTTAAGTACTGGTGTCATTCAAAGGGGATCCAATGCCTGTCAGCTTGGGATGATATGCTCGACAAGCCACGATGCTTCGCTAGGGACGGCTTGCACCTGTCACCCCTGGGCTTTCGAATTTTGGCAAAGGCTCTTGCTACCCCCATAGTGCCTTTTTTAGGCAAGGCTCAAAAGACAAACCCACCTCCATAGGTATCACAGGGGATAAGAAACTAAAAGTAATGCTACTCAACGCCAGAAGTCTAAACCTCAAGATGCACGCACTCAAAACTCTCCTTAGCATGGAGAACATCGATATCTGTGCAGTAACAGAAACCTGGTTTAGGGCTCTCGAGAGCACCCCATCACTACCAGGATGTCCTTCAAGGATGCATCTGCAGTCCTAACATATGGGTTGTCCTGCCTCAGGCAGCCCTTCGGTCGGCCGGATTCCAAAGTCTGGGTCTGGCCTCGGCTGATGTCGCACTTCACCCGACGTCATAGCTGCTGTTTATTGGGTATAAAGGCATCAGCCGACGCCATTTTCCTCAGTCTTTCTTGCCGCACGGTGCCCGAAGCAGAAGCTGTTCGCAAGTGCCGGTCGGTCAGATCGAGATTTCTACTACCGAAGACTTCTAAAAAGCTAAGTACCCCGTTGGGGACTCTTTCTTGCCTCAGCCGATGTCAGACAAAGTAAATAATTGTTTAACTTGTGGGAAACAAATACCTCATAAGGATTTCCACTCTTACTGCCTTCCTTGCCTAGGCCCAGACCATGACGTATCAGCTTGTCTAGCCTGTGCTTCCTTCAACCGACGGACACTTAGACGTCGGTCGGAGTTTGCAGAGGAGTTTTTTGGTTCCGCTTTTGCATACAAAATGCCGTCGGAGGCTCCGACTACTCAATTAGCTAAAAAGCACAAGGAAAAGGACCGACACTCGCGGCCCGTGGTTTCGGCTGAAACCATGGTTAGGACAACCGCGAGTGTCTCGGTTTCGGCTGAAACCGAGCCCCCGGTTCTTCCTTCGGCCGAAAGCATGCCTCCGATAGCCGAGGCCTCACAGAGCATGGCTGAATCTGCTACTGAATTTACTGCTACAGAAGCAGGCACCCAGGATTTGTCAGACACTATTCCTTTAGACATATCTACCCCTGCACGTGGGGCTGCTAGACCCCCTGCTTCTATGTCTATCAAGGCTTTTGCCAGGGCTAAAGCAGCTAAATCTTCTAAGGCCTTACCTGCTAAAATTCCTTCACATAGGCCTACCCCTAGTTTCCAAATGCTCAGCCTGGCTGAGGATCTCATTTCTTTGATCAGGGGATCCCAACCTCACCCAGACAGGGCCTCTCAGCCCCCTCCAGACAAGAGGCCTAGGACTGAACCCCCCCGAACCTGTCTCTACAGATTATTCCTCGGATGACTCAGACATTTCAGACCCTCACGAAGGCCCATATTCTCCTTATGAGGATTCTGATGCAGAAGACTCCATTCCTTCTGCTTCTCCTCCTGAAGAATTTTCCTTTGGGGAAACTTTGCATGCTATGAGGGAACACTTCCAATGGCAGGGCCAGGATTTTTCAGATTCAAGGAAAAGGCTTAGGACCTTTTTACACTTACCACAGCATAGGCCTTTAGCCATTCCGCCAGTACTAACAGTTGTTGATGATGCATATAATGATGCCTGTACTGCCCCTGATTCTCTTCCTTCGGCCCCTGCCAAGCCAGACAGATATTACAGGGTCCTGGACACACATTACCATTTGTATAAGGCTCCTGTTGCAGACCCTGAAACCATTTCACAGGGCCCTAAAGGTGTGGCAGCTGCCTCTGCCAAAAACCCTCTTCCCTCTGAAAGGGAATCTAGAGCATTAGAGAGATGGGGTAAAAAGGTTTATACTTCTGCTACTCTTTCGGCCAGGGCCTTGAACTGTCAATTTCACATGATTCAGTACCAGGAATTTTTGTTAGACCAGATAAACAAAAAACTGCCTTCTCCTGAACCTTTAGATCGCAAGTCCCTTCAGGATTTGGTACATAACTCTCAGCAGGTCAGTAACCATTCCTTAAAATGTGGCTATGATGCACTGGAGGCTTCCTTTAGATCAGCTATGACTGGAACAGTGATTCGAAGGCATGCCTGGTTAAAAGAACAATCCTTACCAGACCATGTTAAGTCAAAACTCCTAGATGCTCCCATGGAGAAACAAAGTTTGTTTGGCTCCCCTGCACAGGAGGTTCTAAAGAAGGTGGAAGAAAAAGCAAAATCTGTCCAAACAGTAAAGGATTTCTTACAGGTCCAACCTCCGAGGTTTAGCCGAAATTGGCCTTCGAAGAATTGGTCCTTTCCAGACAACTCCAGAGCGCAGAGAGGTAGAAATAGACGCCCCAGAGGCAGAGGTCAATCTAGGGGTGCCTACAGGGGGCGTCAGTGGCAACCTACCAACCAGAGAAATACTGCCACAGATTCAACTACAACCACTTCCACAGGGCAGACACAATGACTTGGCTCTAGTTCCGCCTACCAGGGAACAACTGGAAGCACCCTTGGGCGGAAAGCTAGCCTTATTCTCCGACAACTGGCATTACATTACAGGAGACAAATGGACTTTACAAACAATAGACAAGGGCTACAGGTTTCACTTCCACACTCTGCCAAAAAAGAGAGGAATGCCAAACCTACCACCAACCCAAAAAGCAGACGCTCTAAGACAAGTCAACAACTTACTAAGGATGAGAGCTATAGAAGAGGTACCACCTATGGAACAAGGCCAAGGGATTTACTCCAGGCTTTTCCTTGTACCAAGAAAAGAAAATCAATGGAGACCTATTCTAGACTTGTCCGCACTGAACACATACCTCATTGTTCCAAAATTCAAAATGCTGACCCTCCAGCAGCTTCTTCCCATGCTGGGCAAGGAGTCTTGGCTGGTGACTCTAGATCTCAAGGAGGCATACCTGCACGTCCCTATACGACCAGATTGCAGAAGACACCTCAGATTTCTTGCAGGATCAGAGCATTATCAATTCTCAGCATTGCCTTTGGCTTATCTACTGCGCCCAGAGTATTCACGAAATGCCTGGCATCAGTAATTGCTCATTGCAGGCTTCAGGGAATTCAAATTTACTCATACCTGGACGACTGCCTAATACAAGCGGACAACAAGGCAAAATTAACAAAAGATTTGGAAAATGTCATACAACTGTTGCAAGCCTTGGGATACACAGTCAACATGCAAAAGTCAAGACTAGTACCATCCCAAAGGATAACATTCTTGGGTGCAGAACTGGATACATCAACTCAGATGGCTTTTCTCACAGAAGAAAAACAAAAGCAACTACCAGCCTACTTCATGACATTAACAACACAAACTCGGCTTACTGCAAGGAAAGTCCTGCAAGTCCTGGGCTACATGGCATCATGCATAATATTGGTTCCACATGCCAGGCTGCATATGAGAAAGCTACAATGGTACCTAAGGAATGTATGGTCTCAACACAAGCACAGTGGTGGGCTCAGGCCTGTCAGTGGAACAGAGGCTTGCCTTTCTACAAACCTCATCCAAGCCAGACCATCACCACGGACGCCTCAGACCTAGGATGGGGGGCACGCACGGTGAACAACTGTATTCAAGGCTTATGGACCCAAGACCAGCTGAGTCTACACATAAATCTAAAGGAGATGCTGGCAGTGAAACATGCGATCCAGGCATTCAGACCACTCCTTCAACAGGGTCATCTGCTGATAAGGACCGACAATACCACAGTCATGTGGTACATCAACAAACAGGGAGGTACACATTCATATCCTCTATGCCGGATGGCAATGGACCTGTGGAATGTGGCCCTGAATCTCAACATTCAACTTCAGGCCAGATTTGTACCAGGAAAAGAAAATTCTCTAGCAGACACCTTAAGCAGAACTACCACGGATGCTCACGAATGGATGCTGCATCCAGATATCTTCAAAGCCATAACAAAGAAATGGGGACTACCAGAGATAGACCTGTTCGCCTCCCCACACAACCACCAATTGAAGAAATTCTGCACAAGAGCATATCACCCACTTGCTTGGAGGGTGGACTCCCTTTCCTTCAGCTGGAAAAACCTGACAGCATATGCATTTCCACCTCTTCCCTTGATGTACAAAGTTCTACTGAAGATCAGAGAGGATCAGCCAAGGGTAATCCTGATAGCTCCAGACTGGCCGAGGCAACATTGGTACCGCTACTGAGAAGCATGTCTCGGACACACGCATGGCCTCTACCTCTATGTCCCTTACTTCTAACACAGGACAACTACAAGATCCTACATCCAAACTTGAAAACACTACAGCTAGCTGCTTGGAATATTGCATAAAACAAAATAACCCAGGTTTATCCCAGAGGGTTAAGGACATTATCCTGGAGGCACGCAGACCTTCCACAAGGAAGACTTATTCAGCCAAGTGGAAAAGATACCTCATTTGGAGTGCAGCAAAGGGAGAAAATGTCTCATTGGCAAACATAGCACACATCCTGGAATACTTAGCAGAACTGTTCCACAATGGCCTGTCTTACTCCTCCATTAAGATTCATGCATCAGCAATTTCAGCAGAATACAACATGGATCCTCCTGTCTTCTCTCATCCTCTTCTCAGGCAGTTCTTGAGAGGAATCAAAAATGTAAAACCTCCAAGGAAACCACCTTTACCTACATGGGATCTCAACTTTGTGCTGGAAAAGTTAACACTTCCTCCTTTTGAACCAGCAGCAACAGCAGAATTACAGTTCTTGTCTTGGAAAACTGCTTTCCTGCTAGCAATCACTTCAGCAAGAAGGGTATCTGAGTTACAGGCATTAATGGCAGTACAACCCTTCCTTATCTTCCATCAGGACAGAGTCTCTCTGAGAACTAACCCTACCTTTATGCCAAAAGTGGTCTCCAGAGTATCATTGAACCAAGCGATTCATTTATCTACATTCTTCCCCAGCCCACAGAACAGGGGGGAAAGACTGCTAAATACCTTGGATGTGCACAGACAATTACGCTACTATCTGGACAGAACTAAGACCAGCAGAAAAACTGACCAGCTTCTGGTAGCATATGCAACAGGAATGCAAGGAAAAGCAATTTCAAAACAGACAATCTCAAAATGGATAGGAAATTGCATTTGATTTTGCTACTCTTTTCATGGAAAGACAACTCCTGAAAATATCAGACCTCATTCCACAAGAGCTACAGCCACCACTACAGCTTTCCTACGAGGAGTGGCTACCAAAGACATTTTAGAAGCTGCTACTTGGAGCTCCGTGCATACATTTGCCAAGCATTATAATCTTCCCTTATATTCTAGACCCCGAGCAGGTTTTGCAACTGCTGAATTGCAAGGGATCTTAACTACACCATCTTTATCTTAGTGCCTCCTCCCCCAGTTTGGCTATGGTATTCTACCCATATGTTAGGACTGCAGATGCATCCTTGAAGGACATAGTACAGTTTTGTACCTACCATAAATGTAGATGTCCGATAGGTATGCATCTGCAGTCAGGATTACCCACCCTCCTTCCCCTCTGTGGTATTCCTAGGGTATTTACCCCTCTTTTAGCTAGCTGGGGGAATCTATTATGGTGTATTTGTTTGTATATATGTATATATATATATATATATTTTTTTTTTTTATATTGTTTGCTCTCTACTGTTTGGAATTATTTGCATTTATCCAAATTTAGCCTTCCTAGAGGGCATCTGGGGCAAGAAACACTGAGGAAAATGGCGTCGGCTGATGCCTTTATACCCAATAAACAGCAGCTATGACGTCGGGTGAAGTGCGACATCAGCCGAGGCCAGACCCAGACTTTGGAATCCGGCCGACCGAAGGGCTGCCTGAGGCAGGACAACCCATATGTTAGGACTGCAGATGCATACCTATCGGACATCTACATTTATGGTAGGTACAAAACTGTACTTTATACCTCATACCATGCTTTTCGGCCCCAAAACTTGGACCGAACCACAAAAGGAGGGGGAGTATCGATATTCATCAAAGATACCCACACCTCCAGGTTGGTGGCAAAGCACGAAGCATCAGAGACTATCCATGTGCAACTAACAGTGGGTAAAACTGCCTTCCAGTTTATAGCCTGCTACAGACCACCCTCCCAAACCCAGGAACCCCACTCAGCCTTCCTGAGAACACTGGAAAATATGAAGGTCTCTCCAAGCACCATTATATTGGGTGACTTCAACTACCCAAACATAGACTGGGAGCATTACTCTAGCTCCAACACCCTAGCCCAAAGGTTCCTAGAATTTATAAACTCAAATGCTATGGAACAACTTGTTACCACTCCCACAAGAGGGGAAAACATACTGGACCTGATCATCACCAACATGGGGACTCTATGCTCCAGACCAGAAGTGTATCCCTCACTGGTAAGATCAGACCATAAACTAATCTCACTGGGTATTCACATCCCGACCCCACCCCCTGCCCAGAAAACCACAGTGAAAAACTTCTCTAAAGCAAATTTCACACTCCTCAAAACCGAGGTGGAATCCTTCAAAGCCCCCGGGCCTGTGGAAAATACGGCCCAGACTGCAGAATCCTTTATAAATGCATTCTATGAACACCTTCAGGAATGCATGGATCATGCGATCCCAAAGAAAACCAAGACAAAATCCTCCAAAGGCAGACGTCCTGTCTGGTGGACCCCAGCCATAAACAAACTATACAATAGAAGGAGGAAGCTACTAAATGATAGAGTAAAATCCCAAAAAGGGAAGGCATCACTGATCAGTATTAGCAAAAAACTACAGGCACTCATAAAATTGTCTAAGGCCAGCTTCGAGAGAAAAATTGCACAGGACACTAAGGATAATCACAAGGCTTTCTTTAGTTATGTTAGGAACCTGGGTGGTAATTCCCAGATATGCTCAGAATTAGTCCAAAATGACAAAAAATACACCGAGCCCACAGACATTGCCAACATCCTAGCTGACAGGTTCAGCGCAAACTCCCCCCCCACCAAAAGGGCAAATATCTATCCCAGTAGAGTGCTGCCCCCCTGACATCTCAGATGCTCAGGTAAGAGCCACCCCCTCCAAAGCAAAAAACACAGCATCAATGGGACCAGACGGTGTCCCGAGTTGCGTCCTACATGAACTCCAAGAAGAGCTAAACCCAAACATAAAACTACTGTTCAATCTCAGCCTTACTACAGGCCTCAGAAATACCTCACTAAAAGAATCACAGGCCTAAAGCAGATGCCCTACGCTGACCGCCTTAAAAAACTCCAGCTATACTCTGTCGCATATCGTCTACTCAGAGGCGATCTCTGCTTAACATACAAGGCCATGTCAAACCCAGAGCTGTTGGACATGCTACACTTAAAGAAATCCCAATCCCTCAAAGCTACACGCTCCAGGGATCTAAACCTTGTCATCACAATAAACAAAACATGCTGGAGGGATAGGTTCCTGACCCAGAGACTCCCCAGACTCTGGAATAGATTGCCCATACATGTCAAGCAGAGTGCCTCTTTGGACCTCTTCAAAAGGAACCTTGACGACTGGATGGGAGAAAGGAAATTCACCCCAGGGATCACGTCAGTCGCCCTGCTAGACAGGGGTCCAGGAAAGTAAATAATGTGGGAAGAAATAGCCAGGGAATTGTTATGGCTAGGCTTGTATAGGCCCTAGGGCTGATAGCCTAGTACCAACCTATGAACCTATGAACCTATATGTGCCCAAAGAGTGGCGTACAACAACAGTGGTCCCTCTCCATAAAGCTGGTGCCTCAACGGATCCTGGAAACTATCGCCCCATAAGCCTGACTAGCTTGGTCTGCAAAGCTATGGAAAGGATCATCATGGACCTCATAAATAAAGATATTGGGGACCTACAGACACTAGATCCTACCCAGTTCGGCTTTGTTAAGGGCAGATCCTGCCTCTTAAACCTGGTTGATTTCTTTGAAACAGTCACCAAGGCCATTGACGAGGGGAAGGTGGTCCATACAGCCTACCTGGACCTCGCAAAAGCCTTCGATACAATACCCCACTCAGGCATTATAGATAAGCTCACCAGCTTAAATATAAACCCCTATGTGACTAGATGGATTGCAAACTGGCTCAAGGACAGAACCCACATGGTTAGAATTGCTGGAGCCATGTCAGACTCCAAACCAGTTACAAGTGGTGGACCACAAGGCTCAGTCCTGGGACCTCTCTTGTCCGGTATATATTTCTCGGAGGTACAGGCCAAAACGGAAGGACTGTGGCTGACCAAGTTCGCAGATGACTGCAAACTGGGTGCCATAATCGACTCTCCAGCCGACACTAGCATCCTCCAAAAGGGCCTCATAGAAACAGACAACTGGTGCCAGAGCCATGGCCTCAAGCTAAATGCCAAAAAGTGTATAGTCATCCCCTTTGGCAAAAACAAAGTGCCCACAAATTACCACATAGGTGGTAATCCATTAAGTACAGAAGAAGTAATTAGGGACCTGGGAACCCAAGTTGATAGCAATCTCTCATTTGACAACCACGTGGCCAAAGTGGTTAGAAAAACATTTTATATAGCCCACCTAATCATGAAGGGATTCACATCTAGATCAGGGAGGTCATCGTGCCTCTTTACTCATCCCTCATTAGGCCCATAATTGAGTACAATGCCCCTTTTGGGATGTACCTTACCAGACACCTGCAGCAACTGGAAAGACCCCAAAAGTACCTCACCAAGAGGATCAAAGGGCTCAAACAGATGCCATATGCTGCCCGGTTAAAGAAACTCCAGCTCTACTCAGTGGCATACCGCCTGTTCAGAGGCGATCTGTGCCTGATGTATAAAGCCATGTCCAACCCGGAATTAATGGACATGCTGCACCTCAGAAAATCCAAATCCCATCGAGCTACGCGCTCGAGAGACTTGAACCTCAGCACTGAAATAAATAGGGCATGCTGGAGGGACAGATTCATAACCCAGAGGCTCCCTTCACTCTGGAATAAAATCCCAGTCCAGGTTAGGCAGAGACCGTCATTGACTCTCTTCAAGAGGAATCTTGATGAGTGGATGGAAGATCGTAGGTTTACCCCAGGTATCACTTCTGTGTCACTGTTAGACTGAGGCACAGTATACTAACCTCGAAAAAGGGCATAGCAAAATAAATTTAAAATGGGTGGCAAAAGCCAAACACATTCTGGCTAGGCTTATAAATGCCCTAGGGCAGATAGCCTAGTATGAACCTATGAACCTATATAAATGACCTCAGTTATAGGTTACACTGTACCCTGTGGCACTTGCAATTTTTGCACTTTCATTAACACTTCTGAGGTCTTTTACCATCCAGACCTCAACAGAGAGTTCATTTTTAAAGCATCTGCCAACTGTATGACACCTCATGTGGTTTATTTAGCGGAGTGTATTATTATTATGTATTATTATCATTTTATGTTGGCAAAACCAACAGGGTGTTTTGTGACAGGATAAGAGAGCAGATATACCATATAAGGAGAGCTTCCATACACAATGCACTTTCGAAACATGTTTTAGAACAAGGTGCAACTCATACTTTTAATTTTAGAGTTAAAGAGGTTATTCTACCCAGTTCCAGGGAAGGTGACATTAACATACATACTGAGCATAGGGAGACTTGTTGGATCGTTACACTTTGTGCAGATAGAGGAAAAGGGCTAAATGAAAGGGCCTCCATCAAGCCCTTGTTAAAGAGAAGGACATTACATAAATGATTGTTTCCTTATGATTTTTTATGGTGTATTTTTAGTTATATGTAGGCAGAACATTTATATGTTTATATGCTTGTGTTAAGCACGATGTTTTGTATGTTTTTTTAGTATATATTGCGTATGTGCTTTTTTACTATAAATACCTTAGTAGTACTTTCTCTCACTTAACATGACATGCTTTTTATTCTTCGGTTTTAGATTTACACTTCCTAGTAAATTATATTTTTGGCTACTGACATTAACTTCACTATTGCATCCCCATTTTTTTTTTTTGTCAAATTCATGAGCTCATTATAATCTGTTCAAGTTTATGATGAGGTTAATTGGTGAAGTTCGTTGATTGCAGAGTGCTTAATTTTATGTGCGTATATACTGAGTGCTATTTTCATTTGTTTGTATTTGGTCTGAAGAAGCTCTACTGCGAAAGCGCTTACCACCTTTTAATAAATTTTAATGTGGATTATTTGTTTTACCTGAGGACTTGTCGTGGTTTAATTACAGAACTATTAATTTTTGTGCTTTATTGAATTGGACTTTGCCTGGTTCGTTCCGTTGCAAGGTTTTGTCTTGTTTACAGTTATTTGTTCTTCAGCAACGGAAGATTTACCTCTTGGCCTGTTTTTTACTTCATAATATTCATTGAAGTGTTTTCCCAGTGACCTTGGTCAAGTGTTAACAGCATATACATTTTTATTTGTAACAAATAAATGTAAAAACACGATGTAAACTCTGAGAATGCTTAGAAGATTAACAGAGCAAAACCGAGGGATGCCGTCTCACTTCATGATCATTCATTAAGAAATGTCATGTCAGTCCAGCAAACCTTCCAGTCAGTAGGCATATGTCATCCTGTTAACTCATCAACACCTACTGTCATTCAGTCAATGAAATCTCACATTTCTTACATATTGTATGCTGGCCATCATTTCCCTAGATTCATTTTTGCCTGTGTACATGCCAGGTATCCCCTCCATGTGAGTACCCATTCATTCCTCCAGTCCAAGGATTACACTTGAGTCAAGAGCTGTGTGTGGTAGGAGGCATCAGTCATCATTTGTGCTATTACCAGTCTACCTGCAATGAGATCATTTTGAATGATCTAACCACTAATGACTAATAACTAATGAGAGGAATTGTATCATCACAATGTCCTCACTTTTTGGCTGCACACCCACCACCAAGGCTGACCCTCTATTTCACGGTCCTTCCATTGTGAGATGATGGCAAAGGGGTTGGCTGGCTGTGCCCATCATTTCTCATCAGAATGTGCCAGCCCACACATGCTAGCACTGTCAAGTGCCTGACCCTGTAGTAGAACTCCGGTCACCTGAGCAAAATATATATATATATATATATATATATATATATATATATATATATATGGGTCTACTGTGTAAGTTCGAAAATACACTTCTTCAAACTCACACAGTAGACCCTTGGTTATGCGAAAGTGCACTTAATCAAAAGTGCACTTTCATGAAACCCGCTTCAGCGAACGGGCTACTACTGATGGTTAGTGCAGTAGTTACGCACCTTAGGGTTAGGGCGCGGGTCATGGTAAGGGGATAGCTAGTAGGGCTATCCCCTTACCATGACCTGCACCCTAGCCCTAAGGTCCGTGACTACCGCACCACAGTGGAGGATAGCCTTTCCTCCACTGTGGTGCGATCCTGGACCTTAGGGTTAGGGCACGGGTCATGGTAAGGGGATAGCTAGTAGGGCTATCCCCTTACCATGATCCGTGCCCTAACCCTAAGGTTCGTAACTACCACACCACAGTGGAGGACATAGCACGTTTTCCTGCTGTCCTCCACTGTGGTGCGATCTGTTCGTAGAAGCTGAGTTCGCGAAAGTGCACTTTCGAATAAGTGCACTTTCGCGTAACTGAGCGGTCTACTGCTCTTTTTCGAATACGTGGTAAGTAATTGTTTTCTCATTTTAACTGCTTAATCACAACACTGAATGCCGCAAATTCAGCACCATGGTTAAGTTACACTGCACATAAGTGCTTTGTATAGTGTGCCCTTCCAGTACTATAGACTTGAATGAGACAAGGCAGGCCACACATCTTCTGCTGTAGGCATGAAGCAGCAAACAGTATGTAGATGTGAATGAGGTAATGTTGTCAAAAGGCTGAAGAGGCACGTTAGTCATTATTCCACATCCTATCCCATGTACAGCCTTCATCCCAACTGCTTCATAACCCCAGTTATAGTGATCAGTCCATAGTCCAAATTACTGAATTAGAAGTTATGTACTCACCATAACGTTCCATCTGAGTAGGTGACTTCATTTGGATGCAACCTGTGGGTATCGGATCCGACCTCGGATCCGAGCCGGCATTTCAAAAGCTTAGGCTCCGAGCTCCTAGCTCCTCCCTCTACCCATAACCCCTTGCCAAGCCCTGACTGACCTCAGATTGAGTTTGCCTATATAATACTGACTACAGTACTTGAACAAAGCATAAATACTCGCTGTATAAAGGTCAGGGGGATGGAGGGGGGGATGGTTGCATCCAAATGAAGTCACCTACTCAGATGGAACGTTATGGTGAGTACATAACTTCTAAATCTGAAGTAGGCAGACTTCATTTGTCTGCAACCTGTGGGACAGAGTCCCCAGCTACCTGAACCTTGGGCGGCCGTCATGGAAGGATGTTCCGGAGCACCGCTGAGCCAAAGGATGCTCTTCCCCTGGAAACAACATCCACCTTATAATGAGAAATAAAGGTATGAGGTGAGGCCCAAGTGGCTGCCGCGCAGATATCATCCAATGACACACGGGACTTAAAGGCAGCTGATGTGGAGACTGCCCTAGTAGAATGAGCCGTAACCCTCTGAGGAGCAGGTCTACCTGAAGTGTCATAAGCCTGCAGAATACAATTAGCAATCCACCTCGATAGTGTGACTTTAGAAACTGCTTTACCCAAAGCAAATTTAGCAAAGGAGACGAACAGCTGATCTGATTGCCTGTGACCAGCTGTTCTGTGAATGTAAAATCGTAATTGTCTATGAACATCCAAGGAATGCAATTTGTATTCTCCTTTGTTTGAGTACTTGGGAAAAAACACAGGTAAGTTGATTGATTGGTTGATATTAGATTCTGAAGAGACTTTTGGAAGAAAAGATGGATTGGTCCTGAGGCACACCCTATCTGGAAAGAAGGAAAGGTAAGGCGGCTTGACGGATAGAGCCTGAAGTTCAGACACTCTTCTGGCTGAAGTGATAGCTACTAAGAAGGCAGTCTTCCAGGAAAGGTACTTCAGGTCTGTAGAAGCTGCAGGCTCGAAGGGAGGAGCAGTAAGGGCTTGCAGAACTAAAGATAGGTCCCAAGGTGGTACAATCTCTTTGACTGGAGGCCTCAACAAAAAATCCCTTTAAGAAAGGTTTTGCACAATTTCCGTCATGAGGGAGCTGTCTCATGACCAATGTGATAATGAGAGATGGCTGCCAATTGTACCTTAATCGTGGAAGAACTTGCCCCTTGATGAAAGAGGTCTGTTAAAAAATCCAGCACTGCCGACATAGGTGCTGAAAAAGGATCCAAACTTTTCTGGACCGCCCAAATAGAGAATCTCTTCCATTTACTCTGATAAACCTGCCTAGTGGAAGGTGTATGAGCCGCCACTAGGATGGCCTTGACCGGTGACGAGATACCGGGAGTCCTAATCAAGGATGGAACTGGAGCAGCCAAGCTGTCAGTTTCAGGGTGCGTAGATTGGGGGCCGGAATTCCCAGAGGGTGGGAGATGAGATCCGGGATCGGATCCAGAATCCAGGGTGGATTCACTTTGTGAGACCATACAAAGGGGAACCAGGGTTGACGAGGCCAGAACGGGGCAATGAGAATCATTCTGCTCCCCAAACTGTTGGCTTTCTGCAGAAGCCTCTGCATCAGAGGTAGTGGAGGGTAGGCATAAAGGAGACCGGGAGGCCAAGCATGCACCAGCGCATCTCTCGAATTCCCCTGGTGGGGGAAGCAGAGCGAAGAAATTGTCGCATTTGGCGTTTGAGTGAGAGGCACAAAGATCACAACAGGGTTGCCCCCAAACGGCAAAAATCTTCTTCACTACCTGAGGATTGAGAGACCACTCGTGAGGAGAAAGAATGGTGCGACTGAGTTTGTCCGCAAGGATGTTGGATTTTCCCGGAATGTGCGTTGCTACAAGAAAGCGTTTGGTGGAAATTGCCCATTCCCAGACTCTCATGGCCTCTCGACAAAGGGGATAGGACCTGGTTCCTCCCTGTTTGTTGATGTACCAGACTACCGACATGTTGTCTGTCTGAATCGCAATAGTCCCTGAAGGAAGAAGGTTGTGAAGTGCTTGCAACGCTAGGAGCACAGCCCTCATTTCCAGGACATTTATATGCAACGAAGTCTCTGTGGAGTTCCACGTGCCTTGGACAATCTTCCCCGCAGAATGCCCCCCCACCCGAGGCAAGAAGCGTCCGTGGTCACTGTGGCTCGGGGAAATGCACAAAAAGGTCTCCCTGTCAGAGGCTCCGGAGACCGAAACCACCAAAGAAGGGAATCCTTGCATGCTTTGCTGACCGCTATCGGACTGTTGAGAGAGGAACAGAGAGGGGACCACTGAACCTGAAGGGTCCATTGAAGAACCCGCATGCGTAAGCGCATGAATAAGAAGCGGGATAGCTGCCGCCATCGAACCTAGGGCCCTCAGGACCGAAGCTGCTGTCGGAAATGGTTGCAGGACCGCTGCGACATGACACTTCAGGTTGGAAATTCTGTCTGGGGTGAGGAAGGCTCGCATTGACCTGGTGTTTAGCCTTCCTCCTATGAAATCTATAATTTGTGTGGGGTGCAGTAAAGATTTCTCCCAGTTGATAGTGATGCCCAGCCTTGGGGCTATACGAAGGAAGTAGTCCCTGGCTGAGCACAGAAGATGCCTTGATGATGCCGTCAGGAGCCAGTCATCCAGGTACGGAAAGACCTGTAATCCCTGGAGCCTCAGGTGGGCCGCTACAACCGCTAGTACCTTGGTGAACACCCTGGGGGCTGAGGTGAGACCAAAGGGGAGGACCCTGAACTGAAAATGACTGGCTCCCAGCCGGAAGCGAAGAAACCTCCTGGACCGTCTGTCCATGCGAATGTGGTAGTACGCGTCCTTGAGGTCGATGGAGCACATCCAGTCGTTCTCCCTCAAGAGGGGGAGTATAGATTGAAGGGTGACCATCCGGAACTTTTGTTTGGTTACTGACAGGTTCAGCAGGGAAAGATCTAAGATCGGTCTTAAGTCCCCCGTTTTCTTTGGCATTAAAAAGAACCTGGAGTAAAACCCTGACCCGGTTTGATCTGGGGGGACGCACTGGATAGCTCTTTTTTCTAGCAGCTGTCCGATTTCGATAGCTGCTGCCTCCCTTTGGTCGGGTGGTACATCTGGGAGGCTGCGAGATCTGGGAACTTTGTACAGGGGAATTGTATAACCTCTGGATATCACGCGAAGCACCCAACTGTCTGTTGTGATGGACTCCCAAGAAGTTAGGTGCCTCGAAAAGCACCCCCCGACTGCCTCCAGAGACGGACAGCCGGGCAACCCTTCAGGGCTGCTGCGTGGGCCTATCAGAGAAAGGTTCTCTGGACCCAAAGTTTCTAGGAGCCCCCCTGCCTCTAGGACGGCGACCTCCCTGTCCTCCTCTGCCACGGGAGGACTGGTTATCCGGAGCAGGTTGGGACTGCTGCGACTTCCAGAACCACATCTTCTTCTGTCCCTTTTGGTTCTTCGAGAAGGACCTCTGGGGAGCTGAGAAGCGGACTCCGACGGCAGACAGCATCTTCCCGTCCTTCTCGCTCTGGACCAATGTTTCGCGAACAGTTTTGCCAAACAAGGCAGAACCATCAAAGGGGGCATTCGCGAAAGTCGCCTTGAAGGGCTCTGCGAAATCACAGTGGCGGAGCCAGGCCTGCCGCCTCATGACTAGGCCTGCTCCGCTGGCTCTAGCGGCTCCCTCGGTAGCGTGAGAAAGTAGCCGCATAGATGTGTTAGAAACTGCTCTAAGAGTGGCCATTCGGGTGGAGTATACCTGCTTGTCCTCACCCGACATGGACTCTGGGGGAGATGCAGCGTATTCTTTAATCAAATCCCGCTGCATTCTGATGACGTGTGCCATGTAGTTCAGCGCTCTCAAAGAGAAGGTTGCTGAACTGAAAACTCGCTTCCCAATGCGATCCATCGAGCGGGACTCCTTGCCCGGAGGATGCATAGAGGGACTCTCCTGGGCCAATTCCCTCTTAGTGGCTGCAGCCATCATCATGGCATCTACTGGGGGGCCTTTGCTCCAGTGAGTGCGGTCCGCCGGAGGGGAAAGGATACGGTCAGGATGCTTGGGTACAGGCTCAACGGTGTCCGGATCCTTCCACGCTCTGGTGGATATAAGGTCCACCAGAGGGTCGGCAGGAGGGGACACCCAAGAGGTAGATGGGCCCGCCTCGAATGCCTCCAAGAACACAGACTCGTCTGAGGAGGCCTTGGGGGCAGACCACCCCCCCCTGATCCTCAACATTTCCATAATGTCTCCAAATGAGACGTCTTCAGGCGGTGACCTTGGGAGCCCTCCCTTCATCCAAGTCTGTGTCTTCGTAACGGACTCGGGGAGTCCATGTGCCTCCTTTTGCACTTACGCTTCCGAGGTACTTCTTCGGGGGGGCTGTCCGAGGAGTACTCTTCCGCAGCTGGATGTTCCAAGGGAACTACTTGGGACATCGAGGCGGGCTGTCCCTGGGACCGGCTGGTGGGAGCCTGGCCCAACTGCAAGGGAGTGCGGGATGGAGCCGTGGCAGGGACCGGGGGTCCGGAAGTCCTCAACAGTGCCCTTTCCACTACGTCGAAGGCCGAGGGGGAGCCAGCTTCTCTGAACCCCGAGAGCCGACCCCCACTCGGATCCGACGCATGGATCGGAGCCGGAGCCGAGACCGTCGGATCCGAGAGACTGGTGTGCTCCGACCTAGACGGAGCCGAAGACACACCAGCTCCCTCGGATCCGAGGCTCGGTCCTCGGCTCCGAGATGTCGGGTCCGAAGCACCCGAAGCACTCAAGGGATGGGACGGGTCCGAGGTGCGCCGACCTATCGGATCTGACCCACCCCCGGATCCAACTCTGCCCGGCGCCGACAGCTCTGAACCCATGGTGTGGGTCGGAGAAGGAGCCAAAGGGGGTCGAAGCCCCTCCCGGATGGGGGGGGGCTAGGAGCACTCCCATTTGGATTTGGGCCTGGATGAATTTCCTCATCATCCGGTCCATGTCTGCTTCACTCATGGAGAAGGTAGATCTAGTCGAGGCCACCGAAGCCGACCTAGAGAGCCGCCTTGGGGACCTCGCTGAAGGGCTAGCCTCCTCCTCCTCGGGCCCAGGAGAGAACCGAGGGGAGTGGAGCCGAGGAGGAGGGAAACTAGAAGGCACAGGAGAGGCCCGCTTGGATGGAGGAGCCAAACTAGAGGTTTCAGCTCTCCGTTTGTGGTGCCTCTCCCTGTGCCTCTCCTTTTCTCTCTCCCTAGAAGACTCTCTCTCCTCCGGCATCTTAGAGGGAGGTTGAGTCCCAGCCGGTGGAGGAGAGCCCACAGCAACTGCTTGCTGTGTAGAAGGGGCAGAAGCCAAAGCGGTATCTGGAGGGAGAAGTCCCGCCAGAACCAGCTTCGACCTCCGCTCCCTCAAAGCTCGGGGTTGAACCCTGCACAAATGGTGCAACCAGATGACAGGTGTTCAACCCCAAGATGACACAGTGTGGCCATCCGGGGACAGCTTATGGCCACACTCGGTGCACTTAGAAAACTGCCTTATGGGCTTCAGACATACTCTAGCCCTAACAGGCCTAAACACACACAAACCACTCAAACTACGCAAACCTGGGAAGAAAAAATAAAAGGTAGAGGAAGGAAAGCCTAACAGACACACTTCTATTTAAAATAATCCTAAAAGGTTAAATTTTACAAAATTTTCCTGTCAGAAAACTTATCTGCACTAGGAGCTGAAGGAATCCGTCGCAACTTGAAAGCGGCAAACGAAATCTGGGGTCAGTCAGGGCTTGGCAAGGGGTTATGGGTAGAGGGAGGAGCTAGGAGCTCGGAGCCTAAGCTTTTGAAATGCCGGCTCGGATCCGTGGTCGGATCCGATACCCACAGGTTGCAGACAAATGAAGTCTGCCTACTTCAGATCCATATTTTTCTTGTTCACTAAAATATGAAATTGTCATGTAGAACAAAATGCATTATATTACCATTAAATTACTAAAATGCTGATTAGCTATACCATGGAAGCCATATAAAAGTGAATTTGTGCCAAGTTTTTTTTTTTTGCAATTCATCTGTCCCTTTTTTCCTCTCTCACTTAGCATGACATGCTTTTTATTCTTCGGTTTTGGATTTACACTTCCTAATAAATTATATTTTTGGCTACTGACATTAACTTCACTATTTTCACTATCGCATCCCCAATTTTTTTTTTTTTTGTCAAATTCATGAGCTCATTATAACATAGACATGTGAGGAATTTAGTGAGCGTCAAAGCATTGCTAGCAATTCTCTTATTAATCATTGCAATTCCAATTTAAAATGTATTTAAATCTGGCAACATAGCCAGCCTTAGGTATAGGCCAACTAGGCAGCCACCTAGGGCACCACTCTAGCAGGGGCGCTTTTCCAGAAATCTGGATGGGGGCACAGGATGGTGTTGGGGGGCTCTGTGGAGACCTTTTGCCTAGGGCACCAGCTGACCAAAGGCCGGTCCTGTCTGGCAAGACCAAATGACACACCCCCAGGTCTCACATGCACCTGAGTCGCATCCCACTGTATGTTTTCCACCCTGGGAAACATTATTCATGAAGTAGTGTATAAAAGAATATTTGCAGGCATATCCATGCAAACATTGTGAGTTTCACAGATGTAATAGCTTACTTTGGTAACTGACATACATACATACCCCCATATTTTATCATCTAGTTTCTTCTGTTTGTTTAATCCAGTGCTTATTTTTTGTGTCCACTAAAATACAGGTCAGGTGTCTCAGTGCTCTAAATGCCCTGCTTACCAATTTTTTAGTCATTAATAAATCACTTCTAGACTCCATTATCAATGAAATTACTGGAGATGGAGCTTATCCCAGCAACCCCTTAAGAAGCAGGACTTTGACAGTATTTCCTTCATATTCCACCCTCGAGAAATTATCCAAGACAAATTTCTGTTTGTATTGCATCCAGGAGCACTACCCATTTCCACTTTACATCTGCTCTCAGTAGGATGTATTAGTATTATGTCCTGTTGACTTCACCAAGGACTCTTACACGATTCTGTCCAATAAGTATAATCAAATTTGCACATGGCTTCTTCTCCTTAATACACTATATGTCTCAACATCCCCAGTGCCCGTTTCAAAACTTAACTCTTCTGTACTCCTGAGGCATGACTAAAAGTCACCCTTTCAAATTTTTCTTAAGGCTGTTCAAGCCTTTCATGTATTTCCACTTATTATAAGTTCTCATCTGCCGTAGTTGGGGAATTTTAATTTGGAATGTGCTGTGGTATTAATACAGGGCTCCCATTCATTCTATTTCATTCCTAAACACCAACCTTTTCCCTGATACTTTAGGTTTTCCACCATCCCAAATAAAGCTTCTCATCATATTTATGATTTATTTTTTGACTGCACTTTTTGGTTCTGTTTCAGTAACTTGCTTTAATTCTGTTTGTGACAACTCCTTAAAGTATTTCTGTGGTTGAAAACTGATATAAATGTGAATGTTTTACCGTGTATTGATCTTCTTTGCAATACCTAATGCCTCTGTGCCCCTTGCTGCTGTAATTTGCTATGTAGTTTTCACTTATTTTACTGTTTTATTTATTTATTTATTTATCTATCCTTTGTTGACTGGATTAGTCCCATGAGGCTAATAGCCTCTTTTCAGGGGGGACCCAAGATGATATTTATACTGCTAGGGGACATACCTCTCAATCTCTTAGTACAAAAAATCTAGACAAAGCCAAAAATAATGGGGGGACAAAGCGCCAAAAATTTGGACAGTTTTTAAATATTGCTCTCATAAACTTAGAAAGTTGACAAATTAAAAGGTAGTGTGTTATCATGCGTTTTCTGAAGGATATGAAGTTTGAACTCAGATGTCTTTCATTATTTAGGGAATTCAATCCACACTGATTTGCCACAAAAATCCAGAAGACCACAAATTTTATAAGGCTCAAACCAAAAATATCAGGCAAAAATCTGGACATTCTGGACAGTTGAGAGGTATGCTGGTGGAAATTTGGTCAGGGCATCAGGGAACTTTTGCTATTCTTTTCTGTAGGTGCCATGCAGTCTAGTTTGACATCTCATCCGAAGGATGACACAATCCAGGAGTGCAGCATCCCCCTTATGCTGCACTGCAGTGTCAGTAGTCGATCTAGTTGGTGTGGGAATAGAACCCACAGCCTTCTGCACCAAAGGCGAGTGTGCTACCTGCTGCATCACACATACTACAACTACCCCTTATTTTACTCTGTTCCACCCCAAAGTTGTTTGAGAAGTATTTATTCTGATATGGTTTTGTTTTTCATCCAAGGCTTCCCCTTTCCACACTGTTTGTCTCCTGGTGATAACATTTTGCAGACCCGTCTCTGTCAATCTCATCATTTAGAATAAGATTACTGATCATTTCTTCTTACTGTGAGATAGTGACAGTGCAGTGCTTTTCAGTCACTACTGTTGATCTATGCTGTCTGTAGTCTTCTAAGCGCATTAGACTGTGCCTTTACTGTTTTGTTACTTCAAACAGCATGCATATTTTGTAAAGGCTAAGAATTTATTGGCCACAAGAACTCCTCATCTCAGTCTGTCAGACATAATTGTGAAGTATTCTGTCATTTTGACTGACATACCTACCAAGCTGTGACTGAGCTGTCACTAACAGAGTTGACCTGTATTTGTATGTATGCAGAATGTATACAAAGTGAACCCTCTTTGATTTGTTTTATAGCTTTATGGAGTGGAAAGAAGGCAGGACAACTCTTATATTGTACCTTGTGGGGGTTTCCTGACCCAGTAGTCTGCATTCTAATGGGTGATGGAAAGTGTTCATATCAGAAGGCTTGATAAGTAACATGGAGACACAGAGGGCTTAGAAACCAATAAAACAAATTCCTAAAGAGATTAATATAAGACTTCATACAAGGCAAGCATGGTGTGCACTGAGAAAGCTATGTAGCGCAATAGCACAATATAGAAATACCACACAAAGGGAAAAACTGTAGTCATCTGCTGTTTATATGTGACAATACAGAGATCATTTTAGGGAGTGAAATGCCACTCCTGGATAAAATTTTTAATTTTCTGGTAAGTCACTGAAGTTGAAAGTCAGTGGAGGAAAATTGTGCTTAGTACTTAACTGTCCAGGTATGTTTGAACAATGGCTTGAAACAGTTGCTGATTAGTTGCTTTTGAACTTCTAGGCCACACTTTTTAGTTGAGGTGTGAAGCTAGTAGTTTGGCTCACAAACAACATTTGTATAGATTTGTATTCTCTACAACTATAATCACTGAATTTAGTTTTCATAATTTGTAAACATATTACATGTAGCTATTCCATTCCTGTTTGCTGGCTTGCCTTAAACAGAAAACTGCCTGTGTGATACAGGAGATGCTATGACAAAAATAAAAATGAAATGATGGAGAATTTCATAGAAAGCCAATTTGATGGATAGAGAGACTGCAGAAATGTGAAGTAAAGCTTAAATCAGATTTTCTTACTTTTTAGGTAGTTTTGTTAAAGTTGGGTGTTAAAGCTCAGCAAAAGCAATTGAAATTTAGTAGGAGATGACCCTTAAGAATTAACCAATGGTTTGAATTCCTCTCTGGTGGGACATTGGACTTTGTTCTATAGAGAGAAATGTGCTGAACTGAGGAAATTAAAAGGGTAATCATGGGATGAAATCCTGACTACTGTTTGTAAAACATCAGCTTTCTATAACCTGATCAGGATTATCCCTCTGAGTCAGGAGTGCTCTGTGCTGTGAGGAGGCCATGGCCTGTAGAAAGCTAGAAATCACTGACTGCATGTAGGGTGTTTCCCTGTTTGCAGGATTTGTACATACAAAAAGGAGGGTTGTCATCCCACTAATGGTGCATTTCTGTAGCTTTTATTCCCATGAATAACAATCTGCTTTGAGATGCGACACTGTTCTGTCTGTCTGTTTTGTTGTGGATACAGCGCAATACTGAGAAAAAAAGCAAAGTGAAAACTCTGTTTGAGAAGAGTGACAGTGTACTCTTTGTGTCACTCTGGAGATTGTACACGTACTGCTTCACTGAACTAGATTTGTCACCTGCTGGTTAGACGATGGTGGACTGGCCAGTACAGCAATGCAGTTTTGTTGTAATGTGAGGGCAGCAGGCATTCCTGTAGGTCACACCTTAGCTGTATGCAAGATTCCTGTTACAATATGAAGAGAAACCCAGTGGAAATAATGAGGTGAAATGAGATAAGATGATGTCAGAGACGTAACTATTGATCATATTACACTGTTAAAGGCAATAATGATGTACCTCGTGCCTGTCTTTCAGCTGTTCCTGTTTTGCAGAACATTCCTGATTTTGCTTAATATTTTGCCCTGTCCTGTATAAAATGTTTGATTTTTCTAGTAAATCACTGAAGATAAAAGTCAGTTGATAATATTTCGTATTGCTCGGGAAATGCACTTTGATGTAAAATTATTTGTTATATTAATTTTTTGAGTGCATTAGATTAATATTTAATAATTGTCTGATTTTTGACCTTTGTCTCCCCATTATTTTTGACTTTGTCCCTGATACTTGAATAAAGAAGTTGAAAGCTTATCTGCCCCTCATTTATTATTGTTATTATTATTTTTTAGAAATACATCAGATTATTAACAACACATGCTCTTCTTTGTGAAATTCTTTTATCAGTATCTGTGGAGTTAACCATTCTGCCCCTGCATCTTGCTGAAGTGAATGCTGTCACTAGGAAGCACTGCCAGCTTATGAAATCTGATCCTGCAATGTTTAAAAGAGTAGTGAATGGAGGCTTATTGTTAGTAAGTGAACCTGTAATTAGTTAGGCCTTTGTGTGCTTACACAAGTCTTTAAGACATTCCTTAGCTCATATCATTGTCACTTTATTGTCTTTCAATCTATGCTGAATCAGTGTCTCTTGGCAATCGCTGTACTATTGTTTTGTAGGCATAATTTAATTTAGAGTCAGTGATGTTTGAATGCATTGCTAGGTGTGCTTTGTTGTGCATGACATAAACAACAGTTGTACACGTCTGGGATAAACAGCAGTGGTCTCTATGTTTTACATATCTGAGAAGCAGCTCCCAAAACTGAGTACCCCACTTCAATAACAGATGCACTTATCGACTGTAGTGGAGTCAATAGGCTTCCATTTTAAGTCAGCCAAGCATTTGATTATATAGTTGGCTTGATTAATTCCTCACTATTACTTTTCTTTACCGTCATTCTGCCTTATTCTCTATGAATATAATCCCTCATAGTCCCTCTGTTTATTACAAATCTAAAGCTGAACTACTCTTTCTTCAACTGGCTATTAGACTGAGATTACAGTTTTTTTCTTTACTCATTTCCCACTCTGTTGGGCTGCCCAGTTAGGCTCTGCTTAAAATACTATTTTTTACTGAAGTTTGCAAGCTTTAAACTTGGTGATGATAGTCCATGTTACTGCACTTCCGCCTTGTGATCAAATGTCTCGGGCTCAATGTTATTGTGCTTTTACCCAGTGCTCAGGATGGCCAGGGATTACATACCCAAAACTACTCAAGAACATGCTGGGTCACCATTGTTGAGAGTGGTGGGAGTAATGAATGAAGGACCCCCCCCCCCCGCTTTTAGATGGGTTGGGAATTAACCTGATCACATCTGACTACTGCCATAGAGCGCACATTCTTCACCAGAGTTCATTTATGCATCACTCCGTTTCTTATCCTCATCTGGTAGAAAAGAGAGAGATGTCAGTAAGTCAAGAGTTCTCAGCTAATCTTCTGCCAATAAAGATCTCTTAGTCAGTCTGGGTTGTTTGAACTGTACCAAAAAAGTTATATGTTTTGACAGTGACCGTAACCTATCAAATATTAGACTACTCTTTAACCCTTTTTTCTTGCCACTGATATGTTTTGGCCCATATCACTAACATGCTGCTACAAACCTATTCTTTCTACCATATCTTAAGGAATATCAAACGGGTTCAGTGTCTTTGCTGATGACACAAATATAGTTGGATCAGTAAAGGCTACAGAACAGTCTGGAAAGATTTGTAAGGGTTGACAAAGTGAACAGAAAGGTGGTAAGTGATGCTCATTGCAAACAGGTATGACGTGCTGCACCTGAGTCCTAGTGTGAAGTATCACTTGGGGGGTAGTGTACATGATGACAGCTGAGCATATAAAGAATCTGGGAATGCTGATCAAACCTGGGCTGGACTACAGACAGTATAGAGAGTGGGCCATGGTGGCAGGCAGTAGAATTCAGGGATGTATTTTCAGGATGAAAGACTCTAGAATCAAAGAATTACTGATGTTCTTCGTGTTTCATTGTTGCAGTCATCACATTTCAGTTATCTGCTTGCGGTAGCTCTCAGTCGGCCTGATTACCAAAGTCTTGGGTCCTGCGTCAGTTGCTGTCTCATCTTCCATGACGTCAGGTAGTCAGGGGTATAAAGCATGCAGCCAATGCCATTACATCAGTCTTTCTTGCCGTGCGGTGCCCAAAGCAAAAGCAGTTCGCAAGTGCCGGTCGGCCGACTCCTGAAATTTTAGTTTTCGAGTTTCAGAAATGAAGTCTTCAACTAAAGCTAAGTACCCTGTTGGGGAAACTTTTTCTTGCTCTAAACTGATGTCAGCAAAAGTCAATAACTGCATTTCTTGTGGAAAGCAAATACCTCATAAAGATTTTCATTCGTACTGTATTCCTTGCCTAAGCCCTGACCACGACGTACCTCGCTGTTGGTTTTGTGCCTTATTTAAACAACGGACTATTCGTCGTCGGTATATTTACGCTTCTGAATATTTTGGTACTCGGTTCAGTTACCCAGATGTGGCTTTGGTAAGCCACCCGACTACCGACATTCCGAAATAAATGCAAAGATAAAGACAGAGACAAGCCACCTAGGTCCAACGCTGCCGATGACGCTTCTCCTAAGCTAGTAGTCAGTTTGCCGGTACTCAGTGAGGTGCTTTCGCAGCCCCTGATACCCGCTACTTCAGATTCGCAAGCCTGTACTGAGACCCATTCGGAGTCCGGTATGCCGCTAGATGCTTCAACTGTGGAACCTGCGGATGTCTCTACCTTGGATGGGTCCGGAGCTGCTGTGCAGGCACCGGCTTCTGAGGGTGTATTCAGGTCTACTGACTTGCATATTAAACCAACGCCATCTTCTTCTTCTAGGCCTAAAGCTCGTTCCATGCCTAGAAAACCGACGCCCAGACTGCATGGTCAGGCCTCTATGCCTAAAAAACAAATGATAAGAATGGCTGAAGACCTTATTACTTTAATCAGGGGAATCCAACCTACCCCCTCTAAGAGACCTGGCACTGAATTTGCTTTTGATACTTCTGATCAGGATTCTGAAATTTCTGTTTCCTCTGATGACCAGGATTTACCCTTATCTACCTATGAGGATTCTGATGCAGAGGACTCTGTTCCCTCTGTTTCCCCTCTAGAGGATTTCTCTTTTGGTGAAACCTTGCATACTCTTAGAGAGCATTTTCACTGAGAAAGCCAGGATTACTCTGATTCTAAAAAGATGCTTAGGGATTTCTTACTCCTACCCCAACATAGGCCTTTAGCTATCTCCCCTGTACTAGACATTGTTGATGATACCTTTTCGGAATCTAGTTTGGCCCCTAACTCCTTACCTCCTGCTCCCAGAAAACCAGATCGATATTACAGGGTTCCTGACTCTCACAAGTTCCTCTTTAAAAATCCTACTGCGGATCATGAGACCATTTCACAGGGACCCAAGGGCATTAAGGCTACTACTGCCAAAAATTCTACCTCCTCTGATAGAGATTCCAGGGCGCTGGATAGATGGGGTAAGAAGGTATACACTTCTGCAACCTTGGCCATTAGGGCCTTAAACTGCCAGTTTCATATGTTAAAGTATCAGCAGCATATTATTGGATTGCTTAAACAGAAAATGATGTTGATTACTGACTGTGCTGAAAATAAGGATTTACAGGATTTAATGCATTCTGCTGAACAAGTTGGAAAACATACTTTGCAATGTGGTTTTGATTCACTTGCAGGGCTGCTGTCACTGGGTCTGTACTTAGAAGGCATGCTTGGCTTAAGGAGCAATCTTTGTCAGATCATGTTAAAGCTGAATTGCTGTATGCTCCCTTAAACCAGGACCACCTGTTTGGCAACAAAGCAGAAGAAGTACTTAAAAAGATGGAGGAAAAAGCTAAATCTATGCAAACTGTTAAAGATTTCCTGCAAGTACAGCCTCCAAGATTTAGTAGGCATTGGCCCTCTAAGAATTGGTCCTTTCCTGCCTCTTCCAGGCCTTCAGTCCAAACCCAGAACCAGCAGAACACCCAGGCTTCAGTTCCAAGGTACGCACAGGACTAAGCAGTGGGGGGCTCCCACTTCCAAATCAAGAAGTAGTAAGACTCCCCCCTATGGTAAACTGTCTCAATGACTTAACTTTAAAACTTCCAAGCCCTTCTCAACTGACTGCTCCTTTAGGGGGAAAGATTGCTCTGCAGGCAAAAATCTGGAAACTCATTACCCAGGACAAATGGGTTTTAAGTATAATTTCCCAAGGATACAGATTCCACTTCCACACTTTACCAACCCCAAATGGTTGGCCAGATCTACCCCCAAATCAGTGGGCAGAGGCTCAAAAGCAAGTACTCTCTCTCTTAAGTATAAGGGCTATTCAAACTGTCCCAGAAGAGGAAAGGGGACAAGGTTTCTACTCAAGAATTTTCCTAGTGCCCAGAAAAGACAACACTTGGTGTCCTATCCTGAATCTCTGCATCCTAAACACCTTTTTGGTGATCCCAAAATTCAAGATGCTAACCCTTCACCAGTTGCTTCCTATGCTAAGCAAGGATGCCTGGTTGGCAACACTGGATTTAAAGGAAGCCTACCTGCACATCCCAATCCAGGAATCTTGCAGAAGATACCTTTGCTTCAAAGCAGGCTACATGCACTATCAGATGTTCATCGTGTTTCTCTGTTGCAGTCATTACAGTTGGGTTATCCTGCTAGCAGGCTACCCGCAGTCGGCCTGAATTCCAAAATCTAGGTCCGGCATCGGTTGCTGTCGCCTCCTCCCTGACGTCAGTGTGCCAGTGGTATAAAAGATGCAGCCGACGCCATTTTCTTCTGTCTTTCGTGCCGCGCGGTGCCCAAAGCAAAAGCAGTTCGCAAGTGCCGGTCGGCCGACTCCTGAGATTTTCAAGTTCAAATTTCAGATCCGAAGTCTTCATTAAAAGCTAAGTACCCCGTTGGGGAAACTTTTTTCTTGCTCCAGACCGATGTCAGAAAAAGTTAATAATTGTATTTCTTGTGGGAAGCAAATACCTCATAAGGATTTTCATTCTTACTGCATTCCTTGCCTAGGCCCTGACCACGACGTTGCTAGTTGTCAGTTTTGTGCTAGATTTAACCAACGCACTATTAAGCTTCGGTACGATTTTGCATTTCATTACTTTGGCAGAAGATTTAATTATATAATGCCATCGGAACAGCCAACTACCGGAGTTTACAAAAAACGCAAAGAAAAAGAAAAGGACAGGCATCTGAGGTCCAAAAACGACGACGAGGCTTCTTCTAGGCCAGTCGCCGGTTCTCAGTGAGGCACTTTCGCAGCCCCTGACGACCGCTACTTTAGAGCCGCAGGCCGATACCGACTCCCACGTGGAGTCAACCAGGCCTGCAGAAACTCAAGGTACTGGACCTTCAGAAACCATTCCCTCAGATGGGTCTGGAGCTGCTGAGCAGGCATCAGCTTCTGAGGGCATTTTCAGGCCTACACAATTTTGTTAAAACGACTTCAGCTTCAAAGGCAAAGACTAAAGCAGCTTTAAAGACAAAGAAACAAGTACAACAGCCCCATGGACAGGCCTCCGTGCCTAAAAAACAGATGCTCAAAATGGCCGAAGACCTGATTACTTTGATCAGGGGTTCTCATCCCCCTCCTGACAAGAGGCCTAGGCAAGAGATAGAATATGAATCTTCAGATCAGGTTTCCATTTCATCTGATTCCTCTTCTGATCAGGAATACTCTCTTCCTCCTTATGAGGATTCTGATGCTGAAGAATCTATCTCCTCAGCTTCTCCTCCTGAGGATTATTCTTTTGGGGAAACACTACCATGAAGGAGCATTTCCACTGGGAGAGCCAAGATTATTCAGAATCTAAGAAAAGGCTCAGAGACTTTCTTTTACTGCCTCAGCATAGGCCCCTTGCTATTCCACCTGTGCTAGATATTGTAGATGATGTATTTTCAGAGTCCAGTCTGACTCCTGACTCCTTACTTCCAGCTCCTGTTAAGCCAGACAGATACTAGAGGGTTCCAGACTCCCAAAAATTTATTTTTAAAAACCCTGATGCTGACCCAGAAACTATCTGTTAGGGTCCCAATGGGGTCAAGGCTTCCACTGCAAAAAACCATACCCCCTCTGACAGAGATTCCAGTGCACTGGACAGATGGGGAAAAAAGATTTACACTTCTGCTGCCTTGGCTGTAAGGGCTTTAAATTGTCAGTTTCATATGTTTAAATATCAGCAATACATTATGTCACTGCTTAAACAGAAAATGTTGACAAATTCTGAATGTGCAGAAAATAAAGAAATGAAATGGATTTATTGCATGCAGCTGAACAAGTTGGAAAGCATACTTTACAATGTGGTTTGATTCTTTGGATGCCTCCTGCAGAGCCGCTGTTACGGGTTCTGTCATTAGGAGGCATGCTTGGTTAAATGAACAGAATCTGCCTGATCATGTTAAAGCAAAATTATTAGATGCTCCATTACAGCATGATACCTTGTTTGGTGTTAAAGCAGAAGAGGTGTTGAAAATGGAGGACAAAGCCAAATCTATGCAAACAGTCAAGGATTTCTTACAGGTACAGCCTCCAAGATTTAGCAGACATTGGCCTACAAAAAATTGGTCCTTTCCAGTGTCAGACAGGCCAAAAAGAGGCAGATACAGACGCCCTAGAGGCAGATCCCAGCCCCAAGGCTCATACAGGTCTAAACAATGGGGTGCTTCTACCTCCAAAAGCAGAGAAGACAAATCACAGCCTATACAGAAAGCAGTCCCAATGACTTCCCCCTCCCAGCGCCAAGCACTTATCTTCTGGCAGCTCCTTTAGGGGGAAAACTAGCATTTTTTTCTCAAAACTGGCACCTAATCACCCAGGACATATGGGTCTTGAACATAGTGTCACAAGGTTACAGGTTCCACTTTCACACCCTGCCAAGGGCAAACGATATGCCAGACCTGCCAAAAAATCAATGGGCAGAGGCACAAAAGCAAGTTTCATACCTCATGGACATGAGGGCCATTCAGCAAGTACCACAGCAAGAGCAGGGACAAGTATTTTACTCAAGACTTTTCTTTGTGCCCAGAAAGGACAAAACCTGGAGGCCAATACTGGACCTATCTATTCTAAACACATACCTGGATATTCCAAAATTCAAAATGTTGACTCTGCAGCAGCTTCTGCCCATGCTGGGCAAGAAGGCTTGGCTTGTAACTTTAGACCTAAAAGAGGCATACCTGCATGTCCCAATCAGACAATCATGCAGAAGATATCTCAGATTCATAGCTGGTTCAATGCACTACCAATTCTCTGCACTGCCCTTTGGCTTATCTGCTGCGCTCAGGGTCTTCACAAAATGCCTTGCACCAGTAATTGCGTTTTGCAGACAAAGAGAAATACAAATATATCCTTACTTGGACGACTGCCTTATTCAAGCAGAGAGCAAGGATATTCTACTACGGCATCTGGCATTTGTAAAAAGGTTATTAACATACCTAGGGTACACAGTAAACGAAAAGAAATCAAAACTTGTACCCTCTCAAGAGATAATATTCCTGGGTGCAAGCTTAAATACAACTGCCCAGATGGCTTATCTCACGCCAGACAAACAAAGGCAACTGACTACTTATTTCAAAATGTTGGCAACAAACACCCAGCTAACTACAAAAAAAATTCTGCAGGCTTTGGGCTTCATGGCATCCTGCATTCTGTTAATTCCATATGCATATGAGGAAACTACAATGGTATCTAAAAAGTGTTTGGACTCAACATTGCCACAGCCTGGAAACAATAATTACACTCATTCCCTGCCTGCAACAGGAGTTTCGATGGTGGGCAAAGGCCTGTCACCACAACAAGGGGCAGCCATTCACCTTACCCCCAGCTAGGCAAACATTGACAACAGATGCATCAGGTTATGACTGGGGGGCCCACATGGCAGGAAGATGTATTCAGGGCTCATGGTCCGCAATCCAAATGCATCTACATATCAATCAAAAAGAGATGCTAGCTGTTCAAAATGCCCTGACAGCCTTCAAAGATCTACTTCATCCAGGACAACTACTGATAAAGACGAACAACACTACAGTCATGTGGTACATAAACAAGCAGGGAGGCACACATTCCAACCCCCTTTGCAGACTAGCCATGACTTTGTGGGACACAGCATTGACTTACCAAGTACATCTGCAAGCATAATTCCTGCCAGGAAAGAAAAATACTCTGGCAGACGAACTAAGCAGAAACCTCATGGATCCCCACGAGTGGAAATTGGATCCACAAATCTTCAACATGATAACAAGGAATTGGGGATGCCCGGACATAGATCTATTTGCCTCCCCTCACAACTGCCAACTACAGAGATTCTGCACAAGGACTTATCACAAGCAAGCATGGAAAGTGGATGCTCTATCATTCAGCTGGAAAACCCTTACAGTATATGCCTTTCCTCCACTGCCTCTCCTCCCCAAGGTACTCCTAAAGGTCAAACAAGAGAAGCCAAAACTGATACTGATTGCCCCAGACTGGTCCCACCAGCACTGGTACCCAATCCTAAGGAACTTAACTCAATGCCCAGCATGGACATTACCTCAAATTCCTCACTTACTGACCCAACAAAGCAATCAGATCCTGCACAGCCAACTCAGGACCTTAAATCTGGCAGCATGGCGGATAATGTAGCTTTTCAAAACACACCTCTCTCTAAAGCGGTGATGGATGTTATCTTGGAGGCCAGGAGGCCCAGTACCAGAAAATCTTATGCAGAAAAATAGGAGAGATTCTGTGCTTGGAACCAGGCACAAGGAATTGACATGATTGTTCCAAATATCCCTCAGATTTTGCAGTACTTAACTGAGATGCTGAACAAAGGCCTATCCTTTTCATCAATTAAGATTCATGCCTCTGCCATTTCAGCTCATTACAATACAGAGCCACCTATTTTTTTTCATCCTTTAGTACAACAGTACCTCAGAGGAGCCAAAAACTTACGGCCTCCAAGGAGATCACCAATACCTGCATGGGACCTCAATTATGTCTTGGAAAAACTCACTATGCCTCCTTTTGTGCCAGCCACTACAGCAGATCTAAAATTTTTATCATGGAAAACAGCTCTGCTTCTAGCAATAACCTCTGCAAGACGAGTCTCAGTGCTACAGGCACTCATGGCTGTGGAACCTTTTATCATTTTCCATCCAGATAGGGTTTCTCTAAGGACAAACCCCACATTTATGCCTATGGTAGTGTCCAGTGTGGCCCTCAACCAAACTATTAATTTGCCTACCTTTTATCCAAACCCACAGAATAAGGGTGAGAAACTTCTGCATTCTTTGGACATAGACAGACAGTTCTACTTGGACAGAATCAAAGCTTTCAGAAAGACTGAGCAATTACTGGTAGCATATGCTGCAGGATCACAAGGAAAGGCTATCTCAAAGCAGACTATTTCAAAGTGGATAGGTCACTGCATTTGTTTATGCTATTCTCAACATGGCAAATCAGTGCCTAAGGGCTTTAGGCCACATTCAACCAGAGCAGCAGCCACTTCAGCAGCCTTCCTCAGAGGAGTGCCAACCAAAGACATTTTAGAGGCTGCAACCTGGAGTTCAGTGTGCACTTTTACAAAGCACTACCACTTACCACTCTACTCCAAATCCAGGGCAGGCTTTGCCACTGCAGTCCTGCAGGGCCTCATAGCTGCTCCTAATTCTATTTAGTTCCAGCCTCCCAACCTTAGCTTTGGGATTCAACCCAATTGTAATGACTACAACAGTGAAACACGATGAACATAGTACAGTTGTGTACCTACCATAAATGTAGATGTTCGAGTGTATTCACTGTTGCAGTCCACGTTACCCACCCTCCATCCCCCTTATCTTTGCTGGACCTTATCTGTACTTCTCTAGTCTATACAACCTATGTGGTGTATTTGCTTGTAGATGAAGGAAACTTGTTACTTGGTGCATGCATGCTTTATAGACATATTTTTAGCCTACCCATTTGGGGGCATCTGACATCTGGGGCAAGAAAAACTGAAGAAAATGGCATCAGCTGCATCTTTTATACCCCTGGTGCACTGACGTCAGGAGAGGAGGCGACAGCAACCGACGCCGGACCAAGACTTTGGAATTCGGGCCGACTGCAGGTTGCCAGCCAGCAGGATAATCCAATTGTAATGACTGCAACAGTGAATACACTTGAACATCTACATTTATGATAGGTACACAACTGTACTTTCTCTGCACTGCCTTTTGGCTTATCTACTGCACCCAGGATATTCACAAAGTGCCTAGCTCCCATCATTGCATTTTGCAGGCAAAGAAATATTCAAATATCCCCATACCTGGACGATTGTCTAATTCAGGCAGAAAGCCGGGACATACTTTTGAATCGTCTGGCATTTGTACAAAAGTGCTAACTTGTCTGAACGAAAAGAAATCACATCTTGTACCCTGTCAACAAATTGTATTCCTGGGAGCAAGCTTGAACACAACTTCCCAGATGGCTTTCCTCACACCAGAGAAACAAGTTCATTTGACAGCTTACCTCAGACTAATGGCCACAAAAACCCTGCTATCTGCAAGACAAATACTGCAAGCCTTGGGGTTCATGGCCTCCTGCATTCTCCTAATTCCATATGCAAGACTGCATATGAGGAAACTACAATGGTATCTAAAAAGTTTATGGTGTCAACATTCTCAGGATCTAGAAGCAATGATTCCTATCATACCTTGCCTACAGTTAGAGTTCCTTTGGTGGGCAGAGGCCTGCCACCAAAACAAGGGACTACCATTCACTCTACCCCCTGCCACCCAAACCCTAACAGCAGATGCATCAGACTATGCATGGGGGGCTCACTTGGCAGGGAAGGGCATTCAGGTCAAATGGAACCCAAGTCAAATGCACCTGCATATCAATCAAAAAGAAATGTTAGCTGTACAGAATGCTCTGACAGCCTTCAAGGACCACATTCTTCCAGGAAAATTAATGGTAAAGATGGACAACACCACTGTTATGTGGTACATAAACAAGCAGGGGGAACCCACTCATACCCTCTCTGCAGACTAGCCATGGCTCTGTGGAACACAGCTTTGAGCTACCAAGTGCACCTACAGGCTGAATTCCTGCCAGGAAAGCTAAATACACTGGCAGACTAACTAAGCAGAAATCTCATGGACCCACACGAGTGGAAACTGGAACCAAAGACATTCAACATGTTGATAAACAAATGGGGGTGCCCAGCTATAGACCTGTTTGCCTCCCCCCAGAACTACCAATTGGACAAATTCTGCACAATGGCTCCCCACAAACAAGCTTGGAAAGTGGATGCCCTGTCCCTCACCTGGAAAAATCTGTCAATTTATGCCTTTCCTCCTCTGCCTCTCCTCTCCAAGGTACTACTAAAGATCAAACAGGACAAACCAAGGATGGATACTGATTGCACCAGACTGGCCACGCCAACACTGGTACCCCCACTTACGTGTGTCACTGCTGGCACCATGGCATCTGCCTCATACCCCTACCCTGCTGTCCAAGCAGGAGGGCCAGATTCTGCACCCTCAGCTTCAAACCTTGAACCTGGCAGCCTGGTTAATTACCTGATCTCTCGATTACCATCCCTCAGTAAACAAGTGTTGGATGTCATTCTGGAGGCAAGGAGGCCTAGTACTAGAAAATCTTATGCTGAAAAATGGAAAATATTCTGTTCCTGGAACCAAACTCAGGGGATGGGCACAGTAGTGCCCAATTTACCTCAGATTCTTCAATACTTAACTGAGATGCTTCACAAGTGCCTTTCCTTTTCCTCCATCAGAATTCATGCCTCTGTCATTTCAGCTCATTACAACACAGAACCACCCCTCTTCTCTCATTCACTGCTCAAGCAGTCCCTCAGAGGGGCCAAAAACTTAAGACCACCCAGGAGAGCCCCAACTCCAGGCTGGGACCTTAACTTTGTATTGGAAAAACTCACTCTACCTCCTTTTGAGCCAGCTGCAAATGCAGAATTGAAATTCCTTTCTTGGAAAACAGCCTTCCTTTTAGCCATCATTTTAGCTAGAAGGGTGTCTAAATTACAGGCCCTTATGGAAGTGGAGCCTTTCATCATCTTTCATGCGGACAGGGCGTCCCTCAGGACCAATCCCTCCTTCATGCCCAAGGTTGTATCTAGTGTGGCTCTTAATCAGTCCACTCATTTGCCAACCTTCTTCTCTAATCCACAGAACAAAGGGGAACTGATACTGCACTCCTTAGATGTGCACAGACAACTTAGATTTTACTTGGTCAGGACTAAACCTCTCAGGAAATCTGAACAGCTGCTGGTGGCATTTGCTGCAGTGGCAGAGGGGAAGGCCATTTCAAAGCAAACCATTTCTAAATGGATAGGCCATTGCATTCATTTCTGCTATAAGCACATTGGAAAACCTATCCCACAGGGGATAAGACCACATTCTATCAGGGCTGCATCTACCTCTACAGCCTTTCTCAGCGGTGTCCCTACCAGGGACATCCTAGAAGCTGCTACCTGGAGTTCTGTATATACTTTCACCAAGCATTACCATTTGCCAATTTTCTCTAAATCCAGAGCTGGTTTTGCCACTGCAGTCTTGCACTTGCAGGGCCTCATACCTGGTCCTAAAGCTATCTAAATTCCTCCTCCCATCCTTAGGTTTGGGAATCTATCCAAATGCGATGACTGCAACAGTGAAACACAAAGAACATAGTACAGCTGTGTACACTTACCATAAATGTAGATGTTCGAGTGTATTCAGTGTTGCAGTCCTGGTTACCCTCCCTCCAGCCCCCCTGACTTCTTTTGGCTATACCTCTATTCCTTTTTACTATGCTTAAAAGCTTTTTGGTGTATTTGCTTTTTTGTTGGAGGTATAATCTTGTATATATATTTAATTGCTTCCCATTAGGAGGGCACCTGACATCTGGGGCAGGAAAACTGATGTAATGGTATCAGCTGCATGCTTTATACCCCTGACTACCTGACGTTATGGAAGGTGAGACAGCAACTGACACAGGACCCAAGACTTTGATAATCAGACCGACTGAGGGCTACTGCAAGCAGATAACCCAAATGTGATGACTGCAACAGTGAATACACTCGAACATCTACATTTATGGTAAGTGTACGCAACTGTACTTATCTACTCACCAGGCCCTGAATAGGCCACACTTTGCTTAGGTTCATAGGTTCATATGTCTGTACTACACTAACAACCAATAGGCCCTTTATGTGCCTGTGCAATCCAAATGTGAAACACAAATTTGATTTATATAGGGGTAATTTACGGACTGCCTGTCTCCATCTGAAAGACAGGCTCCAGACCAGTGGTTACTTTGATTTACCCATCCATTGGTCCAAGTTTTGTTTAAATAGGGATAGGGAGGAGCTGTGCTTCACATTTATGGAGAGCCTGTTCCAGAGAATGGGAATTATCTGAAGTACGTATCTGTCTCTCCAACATGTTGTATTTATGTCAGAAGTAAAATTTAGGTCTTTTAATCTAATAATTCTGACGCTTTGTTTTGTGGATGTCCAAATAGTTCATCAAAACGGGATCCAGAGATGCTTTATATGCCAGGGAAAGTTCACCTCTTAGAAATCTGTATGGTACTGAATAAAGAGAAAGAGCTATGAGGTGATCAGCATGGGATATTGGGTTTACTAACTGTATTCTTTTTGTAAGGAACATTTGTGGATGTTCCAGTTGCTGCATATGTCTGGTCAGGTAGATACCGAAGGGGGCATTATATTCTGTGATGGGTCTGATGAGGGCCGAGTACAGTGGTATGATGACCTGTCTGGAACTAGATGCCATGACCTTACTTATAAGTTGAGTAACACAGAATGTTTTTCTTACCACCTTGGACACATGTTGGTCGAAGGTTAAGTTACTATTTGCATGAGTTTCCAGATCCCTGACTAATGACTCAACTTTTAGGGGTGTTTTATTGATGACATAGTTACCCAGGGTGGCCAGCTTTCCAAAAGGTATTATTATTGCCATGGCTTTGGCACCAAGCATTTGTCTGTGTCAGACCTTCCTGAAGGGTGTTCTCTTGTTAGGGAAATTTAATGACTCATCCAGTTTGCAATCATCTTCTTAACTGGGGATGTTTATTAACTGATTACGTGATTGTTTATTTATATATAGCATCCTCCAAAAGGGTCTCACAAAGACGGATAACTTGTGCCAGAGCCATGGCCTAAAGCTAAATGCCAAAAAGTGCATAGTCCTCCCCTTTGGGAAAAACAAAGTGCCCACAAATTACCGCATAGGTGGTAATCCATTAAGTACGGAAGAAGTAATTAGGGACTTGGGGACCCAAGTAGATAGCAATCTCTCCTTTGACAATCACGTTGCCAAAGTGGTTAGACCTTCTATATAGCCCACCTTATCATGAAAGGGTTCACATCTAGATCAAGAGAGGTAATTGTGCCCATCTACTCATCACTTATCAGGCCCATAATTGAATACAATGCCCCATTTGTGATGTACCTTACCCAACACCTGCAGCAACTAGAAAGACCCCCAAAAGTACCTCACCAAGAGGATCAAGGGACTCAAACAGATGCCCTATGCAGTTCGGCTAAAGAAACTCCAGCTCTACTCAGCTGCGTACCGCCTACTCAGAGGTGATCTGTGTCTGACGTATAAAACCATGTCCAACCCAGAATTAATGGACATGCTCCACCTCAGGAAATCCAAATCCCTTAGAGCTACACACTCCAGGGACTTGAACCTCAGCACAGAAATAAATATGACATGCTGGAGGGACAGATTCATATCCCAGAGGCTCCCCTCACTCTGGAACAAAATCCCAATCCATGTTAGGCAGAGCCCCTCACTGACCCTCTTCAAGAGAAATCTTGACGATTGGATGGGAGATCGTAAGTTTACCCCTGGGATCTCTTCTGTGTCCCTGCTTGACAGAGGTACAGTAAACTAACCTTAAAAGGGCTACCTTCTGTGACCTACTATACAGAGGCATAGTCAACTAATCTAAAAGGGTGGCGAAAGCCAAACACACTCTGGCTAGGCTTATAAATGCCCTAGGGCAGATAGCCTAGTATTAACCTGTAACCTATGTCTTGTTTTTGGTGATATTTGTAAATCATGTATTTACTGAGGCTCTAGCTGTAATAACTAGTTTAGTTCATTGAAGCTGTTTGTGCTTTTTTATTATTATTACTTTTTCTTTGTTTGTTTTTGTTTTTTATTAGTTTTGGTTGATATATCCATTTATTATTATGGCTTCTGGTGTTAATGTTAACTCACTTTATGAGTTTCATAAACTACTGAGAAATAGTCAGAGGAGTCCCAATGAGTTTTTCCCCAAGTTCTTCTTCTGCACCCCTTTGCATTAATGAATGGACAAAATATGCTAGTTGGTGAACCTTTTCCTGAACTTTGACTGTTTTGGCTGAGAAAAGAGATAATGTTTTTGAGCCATTTAAAAATATGAGATGAAAGATATAGTATGATTTTTAGTTCCTTTTGTCCTGTATTTCAAAGTGAAATGAGAGCCTTGGCAAATTATTTAATAAACAAACTAGAGCAGTCAATGGCAATAGAAATGAAAACTTTTTTGATATCCTAACCATGGAAAAATATGTAGAGTTCAAAATAATACCAATAGGACTGTGTTCTTTTAAAAGCCCGAGTGCACTATTTGATGATAATGATGAGGTGGAGAGAGGGTTTAAAACAGATGGCTAGCAGCAGCACATTGACAGATTCGTATTGAGAGAGGCACTGTGAAAAAAAGAAAAGTAGAAACAGACATCAAAGACTAAGATTAAAAATGTATAATAATTGATAAAATTTAAGAAGAAAAAAATAGGTGATTTTAACCCTTTCTTTGGAGAAAAGATGGTAAGCACAGACAATATATACTAAGAACTCAGACTGTCCAATAGTATGAATATGAGTGGTAGCTACAACAGTATGACAGTGGATGAGGAAGTGAAAACAGGAAGGCCATATGGCCATGCATGTAGATCAGAACAATTCTGAGGGAGTTCCACTAGGCAGAATAACTTTTGGAAAAAAACATTATTCATCAAGAGAATGAGCAATCAACTATAACCAACTGAAACAGAGAACACTGTAGAAAAGTAGATTTTTCTGATGCTTTAATCAGTGTTCCTTAGCCTATAAATTTGTTTGAAAATTATGAACTATCCAAATAAGATTATGCTGTTTCTAATGAGAGAAACAATGTTATTACTTCAACAAATTGTAACGTTTCTAGACATGTTTTGTCTCGTGGCTTAAACTTTGTTCTTATTAATGAACCCAACTGGGTACAAATTGAATAGGAATTATATTCTGTAGTATAAAAGCTTAGTCTTATTTATTTTGGGCAAAATACAAATAAATACTCCACTGATTCAGATGTATCTTTTGTTTCTTGTGAAAGTGATAAAAGTAATTCGGATAACATTATTTTTAAACCAAGACCAGTTTCATGCCTCCTTTTATGAGTACTGTTGTTAGGATGTTTTATAATATTTTTCATTATGTTCAAAAATGCTTTGATAATTTTAATAAATATAATGTACATTATAAGTAGGGATAAATGGGTAGCACTTAAAGAATTACAGCATAATATGGATATTGTTAAACCTTTTGACAAAGGGAAGAATATTGTTCTGTTATATCCATCAAGAATAGAACATGTAACAAATGCTCAGAACAGGCGTCGAGCTGTAATATCCAAACTTCTTCAAGCCAAATGGATTAGCGCAGAAATAGGTATTCAAATGAACAGCTGATAGTCTATTCAGACCACAAATGTAAGAAAAGACTAAAAATTAGTCACAAATATATTTTCAGACCAAATAGATATCCAAAAGCGATAAAACAATTGTCTTAGAATTCCTTTTGGTAAAAACAGGTTTATTTGCAAACAGGTGAGCGCTTTCGCTAAAATAGCTTGGTCAAACCATAATGAACACATTAAATGTAAAGCTCCTTGTATACAAATTCACAGCTTCATTAGAGATGACATCACAGTCAATTAAGAAGTCACAATGACTTTAAAGCAATAGAAGGAAATAAAAAATAAGAATCAAAAGCATAATAAATAATGCTCTATTCATTTATAAATACATGTGAAACATGTTTATATTAAAAGTTACATGCTTTTTAGTAACAGATGTATCTGAATAATGTATATATTGAAACAAAAATTCATATATAATATACAGGACGTTCAGTGGTTGTATGTACATGACTCTAGAATTCCATGTTTTTGTTTTTTACCTAAATTACATACATATTTGCAGTATCCCTAAGGCAGGCTAATTCTTTTGAGGTGTGGAGTTTTTTTGGGAAACGATCAGTAAATGTTGTGAAAAATGGTCATCTTATATTGGAGATTCTATTGATTTAATTGTCAAAATTGAGAAAATAAAATGGAGGGATAACTATTATTAGGTAACCATGGATATAGAAAGTTTATACACAAATGTCAAGCACCAATATGGTTTAGAGGCAATTTTGTACTTTTTGAAGGATTTTTTCATACGCTAATTTCTTTTGGATTTGATTCATTTTTTTATCAAATAATTATTTTAAATTAAATGTATGTTGATATGGAAAATGCATGGTGCTGCAATGGGAGCGTCATTTGCACCTAACTTATTTATGGGTTTGTTTGAGTTAGTGTGTGTGTATAGGCATGATTTTTTTTTAACATAAAAATATAGTTCATTATTTTAGACACATAGATTATTTGTCATATTTTGTAAAGGTAATCCAATAGAATTTTTAGATTTTTTTGCAAATATTAGACAAAATAGAATTGGTATTAATTTTTGTGAAAGAGTTGAGAAAAAGTTTAATAATTTTTTGGTCATACATTTGTATGTAGAAACTAGTGTTGTCCATGCAGAATTATTTAGAAAAAAGAACTTAACTCATGCTTTTTTACATGATGATAGTGGTTATCCTATCCATGTAATTTTGGCTCTTCCTAAAGGTGACTTCCTTAGGACCAAGAGGTTTTGTAGTAAAAAAAAATCTAACCTTCTGTCACAATCTTTATACCTGCCTGATTTATTTTTGAGAAGGGTTTATTTGTTAGCTGTGGTTAGATCTGCCTATTTCGGAGTAAGCTGAAAAACAGAAAAGAAGTTTGAGTAAAGATTGTAATACTTGTAATCATACATGTAATAAGGTAAATACAAATATTAATTGCGTGTATTTTGTAACTAAATATATATTGTTTTCAGAAATTGTAACATCTCTATTGAGAAAGCACTGAACAATTTTATTCAGTGATTTTAGATTTTCTAGTTTAAGGTTTAAGATATCATATAAACATGGTAAAAGCTTAACAGATATGTTAGTACACAGTTATTTTAAAAAGACTTGGGGAATGTGTTAAGTAATCCAGCATTAAGTGGTACATATCTTTGTGTTTTTTAAGTGTTTATTTAATTTGTAGTACAACAGTGGATAGCGTTGTCGCCTCACAGCAAGAAGTTCCCCGGTTCGATTCTTGGCTGGGGTGCCTAGTGCAGAGTCTGCATATCCTCCCTGTGTTCGTGTGGGTTTCCGCTGGGTACTCTAGTTTCCTCCCACATTCCAAAGACATGCAGCAGGTGGACTGGACACTCTAAATTAGCCATAGATGTGAGTGTGCATGTGAGTGTGTGGTATGAAAGAGCTACCACTCCAGGGCTAGCCAACCGGTGTTGTAAAGCTTGGCTGTAGATGATTGTCACTGAAGTGACACCAAGACCCCATGAGAAAAAATAGGAAAAAGGGGTTGTGGATGGATGAGTGCATGGAATTGAGAATATTAATAACAAACATTTTTAAGTATAGATATAATATATGTGGGTCTACTTCAGAAGACTGAAAAAACAAAAGGCTGAATCCCGAAATACTGAAAACTCCAAAATACTGAAGGATGGAATTTGCCTCTTCTTGACTGTTGTGCGATCTTGGAGTTTGTATATATAATTAGCAGGAGGTGTGGAAGGCACAGCCCCCCTCATGACGGGTACAGGAGGGCTTGCCCCCTGCATTAAAAATCTTTCCAGTATTTTGAGTTTTCAGAATTTGGGGATTCAGTCTTTTGGTTTGTCAGTCTTTTGGTTTGTGAAGTAGACCTAATATCTGTACATGTAACACCAAAGAAGTTATGTATTTAATTTCTTGTTTGTGTGCTTTGTCCTATATTGTACAAACCAAGACAGTTTAAAACACGCATACAAGAACACTTGGGTGATATTAGAAATAAAGGAATAGCTAAACCTGTTGCTGCATATGTATTAGATAGATGTGTGAGTAATCCTAGGGTGCTGTGCTTAAGGTTTGTGTTTTGGAGTATATAGAAAAGAGTGAAAGTTCTGACATGAATGTTGAAAGGAAATGAATGAAAAAGGAGGCTGAGTTGATTTTGAAATATAATATTTTAATAGCTTCTGATCTTAATATCAAATCTGATTGGGGATATTTAATATATAATTAGTATTGATTGACATTAATTAATTGATTATATTGTATTTTATTTATATATATCTATATCTTTATATATATATATATATATATATATATATATATATATATGTGTGTGTGTATATATATATATATATATATATATATATATATATATATATATATTTTTTTTTTTTTTTTTTAAATCCTTTTGAAGGCATGTATTTGCACAGTGGTAATGGTGTAGTGGTTAACTGTTGTGACTATAGTGTACAGGGTCCTGGGTTCAAGACCTGCAAGGGCTGTGTTTTTAAATTTGAAGGTTATCATAACGGTTAAGTTGTTTATCTTTTAGACACAAGGTGTGGAGTTTGATTCTCCCATGGGGTAATTGGCTAGGCTTAAAATGTCTCATAATGACAGTTGGCCTAGTACTAATCTATGTACCTGTGTAGATGTAATAAATAGTTAAGTTTGCTGAAACCATTTTGATATTTGATGCAAAAGCTTTTGTTTTGGAAAGCTTATTTGGGAATGTTATGTTTTCATGTATGGAATTAAAGGATGTAGTGGTTTATTATAGTATAGATTTTAGTTCTGAATTATTTTGTTTATGAAACAATGACTATTTTAAGTTGTATTTTTTCTTGTAGTAATGTTTGGTAAATGAGTTGGCCAGAGTTTTGTTTAGTTAGGGAGTGTTCTTAAAAACCTAAGCTGCATGGAGAGGGAGAAGGGGGGGGGACTGTATTAGATAAACATTTGTCATTAGTGCATGTTGGAGATATTTGATGGGCTTCATGTTTTTTTTTATCTTAGCATAGGGATAGATGTATTGTCCTTCTTAACTTTTAACTTTTGACAGACCGTTTGCATTAGAAAAAATGCAAGGATAGGAACTTACTGTAGGGGCATTGAGGAGGCCAAGTTCACAAAAAGAAAGGAAGCAGTGAGGGAAGCAGAAATCAATATGTAGTAAAGAGTGGATGGGGGGAAGTAAGTGATGGGGTAAGTAAGGAAAAGATAAATGGAGAACGAGAGGGGTGCAGGTGGGGAAAGATAGTTAGAATTGTAAGAGGTTTGTTGACCCACAGACAAGAAGATTTGGAGGGGAATACCAGCAAGAAAGATGACCAGTCATGAATTGGATATGAATGGTGGCAAGCATGCTCATCCGTTTTGGGGGTGGAGTGTGGGACGGTCTTCTTTTCTTGCCCAAATACCCTTGTGGTGGAGTGCTCAGGTAGAGCAGCATAGGGAACCAGTTGGGTGAAGGTGGTATGATAATGTTAGTCACTTGGTATATAGGAGGGAATAAGAAAACAGTAAACATGAACATGTACTGACCAAGACAGTTGAAGAGAGGATAGACGTTATGCTATTGCAAGAGACAAACCAAGTCTGAAGTTATTAAGTAAGGTTCAGAAGAAAGGATAGTGCAATATGATGGGATTAGCAGCACAGTAAAGGGTTTTTAGTTAGGTTGGAACTTTGGTAGGACACTGTAGAAAAGAAGGATAAGCAGGGTTGATGGTTGGTGATTAGGGTGATTGAGGAATCTCAAGAGATGGTTATTTTGCCTTTCTGTGAGTTGAACACTGAGGATTGAAGAGTGCAGGAATATTGTCTGAGAAAGCTTAATAGAATAAAGCTTACAGGAGACCTGTTTCCCCTGGACTACATTACTGATTGGGCTGTGAAACCTTCATTTCTAAAGCATTTCAAACCTTGCTGTTATGTGTAGCATGAGGGGAGTAATCTCCTCTGTCTTGTCTGTGCAAGTTTGAGCAATGTGGCTTTGGATTGCCTGGTCTGGGATCCCTTGGTTAGGAGGAGTTGCCCACTGGGACTTCCCTGGTTTCCTTGATGGCAACCATTTAAGGAACTTCCCCCAGAATTTGGACATTTTTTGGGTCTCTAGCCCTTATGACTGTTTTTTTTTACAGAATGGATGTCTGCTCACCTCCCCTTTTCATCTGGAAGATTCCTCCACTAGGGCTTACTGTCTATATGTGGGTGTTTTTTGGGCTGACTGAACTTGAGTGATTTGACTGCTGGATTACTCCATTGCCATAGGTGCCTTCCTCCTTGCATTGATAGTTGATGGAGGCTTAGGGATGTATTTTTTGTCCTGTTTTCATTCAATCCCCCTTGTTGTGGATGCATGGTTTATGCCTAGAGTTGTTTGGGTTACTCTGGGCCCATAGCAAATCATTTCTTTGAGATCCTCCTGCCACATTCCATTGTGGGCAGTGCCTGCTGTGGAGGGTGTTGATACATTTTGTTCCCTTCTTTGGAAGGACTCTTGGAGTTGTCAGGGAATTTACAAGGTGTGGCACTACTTTCTTTGCTCAGGGAATTTACAAGGTATTGCACTACTTTCTTTGCTCAATGTGAGTAGTCAGTAGCATAGCAGAAGGAACTGAGAGCTATTGGAAGGCTTACACTTGTGTTCAAATGGGAGCAGTTCTGCACTGGAATGACTAGCACCTCATAATGGCCCATTCTACCAACTGTGAGCGTACAGGTGTTACTGGATGCTTGATACTGAATCTTATCACTACTCATTAGATTATTGAACCATTTCTTACCTTGGCCTTGGGTGAGAGGCAGAATGCAAACTTCATGCCGACTGCTTGCCAGCCCCAGTTGTTGAAGCCCAGCTCCTGTTTCTCATAGTGCTCCTCCTGTCAGGGTATCTTACACTTATTGTTCAACTGGCATGTAATTGTTCCATGGGGAACATGTAATTGTACCATGGGGGAATTCCACTGCAGGCAGTTCCACTTCTTCTAGGAGTCTTCATGCTGTAGGACTAGTGGGGGTCACTTTTCTTCACTTTTGGCACTCTTCCTCTAATGTGTTCACTGAAGCTGAAAAAAGGAGAAATGAAGGGGGCTTCTCACTTTAGTGTTTTTTTGTTTGTTTTTGTTTTTTCAATAGCCAGTTCTAGGCAAGACTTGTGATTCATCTTCAGTTGCAAAGGGAATGAGGGACTTTCAGTTCCCTTCACTGATGGGGATGTGGTTCCTAAGAGTTAGTGTAAATTCCATCCAATGGCCCTGTCTGCAGCCTTGTCTTTTCTTTTCCTCTAGGTGTAGCTGCTTCCAGTGTTTGGTTACTTAGTGTGCTCTTGGTCAGCTTGGTGTCTCAGGGGTCTGAAATACTACCTTCCTAGACAGCTTTCCTTGTTGCAAGCTTGGAGCTGGACCTCTTGGCTTGGCTTTTATCACAATTCAATCTTTTTGCTGTTTCTGATGTGATTCACCTGCTGCTTCTGTCATGATGTTTTACTTCCTGAATGTCAACCCGACAATGGGATCCATCAAGGTGTTAGATTTAAGGGATATGTTCTTACGGTAATTTTTTTCTATTAACCTGGCCCTTGCTCGATGGGGCAGTAATACCCTCCCTCCCTCAATCCCCTTAATGGGTTAATGTTTTTTCCAGCTAGATTTTTGGTACGTAAACAAGCAAGGGGGCACTCACTCTTATCCCCTCTGCAGACAAGCCATGACCTTGTGGAACACAGCTCTAACCTATCAAGTTCATCTGCAAGAAAAATTCCTGCCAGGAGACAAAAACACACTGGCAGATGACTTAAGTAGAAACATCATAAACATCATGGATCCCCACGAATGAGAATTGAATCCACTAATATTCAGAATGATAACACAAAAATGGTGGAGCCCGGACATAGATCTGTTTGCATCCCCAATGAACTGCCAGCTACAGAAATTCTGCACAAGGACTTACCATCCACAAGCATGGAAAGTGGATGCCCTCTCATTCAGCTGGAAAAACCTACAAGTATATGCTTTCCCACCACTACCTCTCCTTCCAAAGGTAAAAGCCAGGCAAGAAGAGCCAGAGATGATCCTGATTGCCCCAGACTGGCCACGCCAACACTGGTACCCAATCTTAAAGAACTTAGCACAAGGACCACCCTGGATTTTGCCTCAAATCCGGCATCTTCTGACTCAGTACAACAATCAGATACTTCACAGCCAGCTAAAGACTTTAAACCTGGCTGCATGGAAGATTCCTTAGTGAAGCAAGCAATGCCTCTCTCCAAAGCTGTTATGGATGTCATTCTGGAGGCCAGAAGGCCTAGTACCAAGAAAGCCTATTCGGATAAATGGAAGAGATTCTGCGGCTGGAACCAGGCTCACAGCCTTGACCCTCTTGTCCCAAATATTCCTCAGATACTACAATATTTAACTGAGATGCTGGACAAAGGCCTCTCCTTTTCATCCATCAAGATACATGCCTCTGCCATCTCTGCTCATTACAACATGGATCCATCAATTTTCTCTAATCCCTTGCTAAAACAGTACCTCAGAGGGGCTAAAAACATAAGACCACCCTGTAGAGCACCTACTCCAACTTGGGACCTCAACTTCGTGTTGGAAAAATGAACTTTACCTCCTTTTGAGCCAGCTAACACAGCAGATTTAAAATATATCTCTTGGAAAACTGCTCTGTTCCTGGCAATAACATCAGCACAAAGAGTTTCAGAATTACAGGCACTAATGCCAGTGGAACCTTTCATCATTTTCCACCAAGATAGGGTGTCTTTAAGAACTAACCCTACTTTTATGCCAAAGGTGGTATCAAGTGTGGCTCTAAACCAAACTATTCACTTGCCAACTTTTTATCCAAATCCACAGAACAAAGGGGAGAGACTACTGCATTCTTTGGACATACACAGGCAGTTACGCTTTTACTTGGACAAAACCAAAGCTTTCAGAAAAACTGAGCAATTATTGGTAGCATATGCTGCAGGAGCACAGGAAAAAGCCATTTCAAAACAGACTATTTCAAAATGGATAGGTCACTGTATACGTTTCTGCTATACACACCATGGGAAACCTGTACCTAACAGCATTAGATCTCACTCCATCAGGGCAACAGCCACTTCAACTGCCTACCTCAGAGGAGTACCTACCAAGGACATTTTAGAAGCAGCAACTTGGAGTTCTGTACATACCTTCACCAAGCATTACCATCTGTCTCTATATTCTAAATCCAGAGCTGGCTTTGCCACTGCAGTGCTGCAGGGCCTTATAGCCACCCCTAATGCCTTATAGAACCAGCCACCCTACCTCAGCTTTGGGATTCTACCCAAGTGTAATGACTGCAGCAGTGTAACACGATGAACATAGTACAGTTTTGTACCTACAATAAATGTAGATGTTCGAGTGTATACACTGCTGCAGTCCAAGTTACCCTCCCTCCTTCCCCTCTTACTTGCTGGTACGTACCTATGTCTTCTACCCTTTACTACCTATGGGGAGTATTTACTGGTTACTGAAGGTTGTTGATTGCTTTTCTTGTGTATGTTTTATTAGCAATTTGAATTGCCTACCTTTTTGGGGGCACCTGACATCTGGGGCAAGAAAAACTGAAGAAAATGGCGTCGGCTGCATCTTATATACACCCCTGTCGCACTGACGTCCGGAAGGAGGTGACAGCAACCGACGCCGGACCAAGACTTTGGAACTCAGGCCGACTGGGGAACCACCTGACGGCAGGATAACCCAAGTGTAATGACTGCAGCAGTGTATACACTCGAACATCTACATTTATGGTAGGTACAAAACTGTACTTTTTCTTCGGGGAGAATCAGACTGTGTACCACTTGTCTGTAGGCAGACATCTTAACCATTGTGATAACCCCCAACTAGGCCATGCTAAAAGCTGGTTCCCTATTGATGACAACAGCTACAGTCTAGGTGTTGTCGATGACTGTTCTTACTGTGGCACATTGATTTGATACATGACATATTTTGAAAACTACTCCCTTCAGCAACAGACCATATGATACATACTTATAGTCTGTCATCTTCCAAACAACTGTCGCTGTCTGTTGTCTGTTAGACTACTCACACCTCACCAGTTTGTGTCATTTGCACCTCCTCTAGCTTCCCTACCAGGAACCTGTGAGGTACAGTGTTGAAAGTCCTGCTGAAATTCCAACCACATTATTTCAAATGGGCTCTCCTTGTCAAATCAAAGAGTGATAGAATTGGATCAGGCTAGCATTGTAAGATGTGTACTGCATGAACAGTGCTGTCCCTCATCTTTTAAATGATTACTGTCAGTAATGAACTACAGCACCATGCAATATGCAAACTAATTCCCACAAATGGCAGTGAAACAACACTGAAACAGAAAAATGTGTCTAGGCCAGATGTTTCATTGCACAGTGTATGTAGATGGGGTAAAATTTCTTCTTGGCATGCAGAAAGCATTATGACCGGGTTCAGGCGCCTAGGCAGCAAGACATTTCCCTGTGGTACATTTGACGGGGGACACGTGGCTGAAGTGACATTCAGCTGCAGAGAAGTATGGCTGTTTGCAAATTCCCTGTGGGCAAAGAGAAGCACACACTGCCATGCTCACAGCTTTAATAACCAAATGCATGGTGGCAGAAGGAGTAATGAGTGTTGTGCTCAGTATACAGTACATACTTATGTAACTACAACATGCAGAAGTGTGCTACAGCATGAAGGAAATCCTGCAGGCTACTGTAGTCACATTTATGCTCCAGTATGCGTTTTTGGTAATGTTCCCTAGACACTGTGAAGGGGTTAGTGATCCACACACTCCAATTATAAAGGCACTGCCCGTTGTGCACTGCATTTTTACTGCAACTGACATGCCCTCTGGCCAGCCTGCTGTCTCATGTTACCTTGGGGACCATGGACATTGTTTTCCTCCTGTGCATTTGGTTATTAAAGCTGTGAGCATGGCAGTGTGTGCTTTTTTTTGCCCACAGGGAATTTGCAAACAGCCATATTTCTCTGCAGTTGAATGTCACTTCAGTCATGTGTCCCCAGCCAAATGTACCACAGGGAAATGTCTTGCTGCCTAGGCGCCTGAACCCATTATGACCAGCATCTGTAGAATGACGGGTACCAAACACTTCAATGATTTGTTGAGGCAGCATAAATCCTAATAGCTGGGCATAAAATCACTACGTCACTTGATGGGTTGCCAACTGGCTTACTGACAGAACCCAGATTGCAAAAGTAGCTGACTCCAAATCCAGCTCCAGACAAGTGACAAGTGGAGTACCTCAGGGTTCAGTCCTGGGACCACTCTTGTTTGGCATCTACTTCTCTGAAGTACAGGCCAACACTTAGGGACTCTGGCTAACAAAGTTTGCAGATGACTGCAAACTGGGAGCCATTATTGAATCCCCAAATGATGTGGATATTCTACAAAAGGGCCTTACCGAAACAGATGCCTTGTGCCAGAGCCATGGGCTCAAGCTTAATGCCAAGAAATGTATAGTTATCCCCTTTGGAAAAAAACATGTACCCATGAATTACCACATAGGTGGCAGGACACTAAACATCGAATGTGTGATGAGAGACTTAGGGACACAGGTGGACAGTGGTCTCACTTTCGATAACCACATCGTCACAACAGTCAGGAAATCCTTGTATGTGGCACACCTCATCACTAAGGGCTTTTCATCCAGAAAAAAGGAGGTCATTGTCCCACTGTACTCATCCCTCATTAGACCCATTATAGAGTATAATGCCCCATTTGGTATGTACCTCACAAGACATCTGCAACAGCTGGAAAGGCCACAGAAATACCTCACTAAAAGAATCACAGGCCTAAAGCAGATGCCATATACTGACCGTTTAAAAAAAACTCAAGCTATACTCTGTGGCATATCGTCTACTCAGAGGCGATCTCTGCTTAACATACAAGGCCATGTCAAACCCTGAGCTGTTGGACATGCTCCACTTAAAGAAATCCCAATCCCTCAGAGCCACATGCTCCAGGGATCTAAACCTTGTCATCACAATGAACAAAACATACTGGAGGGATAGGTTCCTGACCCAGAGACTCCCCATACTCTGGAATAGACTGCCCATACATGTCAAGCAGAGCACCTCATTGGCCCTCTTCAAAAGGAACCTTGATGATTGGATGGGAGATAGGAAATTCACCCTGGGGATCATGTCAGTCGCCCTGCTAGACAGTGGCCCAGAGAAGTAAATATTGTGGGAAGAAATATCCAGGGAATTGTTATGGCTAGGCTTGCATAGGCCCTAGGTCCGATAGCCTAGTACCAACCTATGAACCTATAACCTTATTTAGAAATTGTAGCACTATTCATAACTGTATAATTTCTCTACATTTTAATGAGACTTTCAACATGCATTTGACACAAAAAAGTAAAGTGAAAGAACAGAATTGAGTTATTTGCAGCTGTAACCAGCAGTGGCATGTGACAAAATAATTATTTTTAAAGATGAGGACTAAAATGTAAATATCACTTTTGATTTTCATGGTCTGATTGTTAATGGTTTCTTTTTTTTCCTCAAGCCAGTTCTGGCAGCTAATTTCAATGTTGCTGTATGTTATTGCTCTAGGTTGCTACATTCAGTGGTACAGAGGTTAGCACTGCTAGCTCACAGAACTCAGTTCTTCAGATTTGGCATCTAGCTGGGCTGCCTCATGTGCTGTGTCCATATGCCCTCGCTTTGTATGGATTTTTCTCCCATTGCTCTAGTTTCCCCTCCCACATCTCAGAGAGATGCTTCAGCTGAGCTGGCAATCTTCTAGAATTGCTCGTAGGTGTCCGTGGTGTGTGGGTTAGTATATGTGTGTGTGTGTGTGTGTGTGTGTGTGTGTGTGTGTGTGTGTGTGTGTGTGTGTGTGTACATTTATGGGTGTATGAGTGTGTAGGGATGTATGTGTTTGGGGGTTGGGGGATGGTTGTGTGTGTATAGGTGCATTCTTGCGTATGTTTGCTTGCGGGAGTATGAACTTGTGAGTGTGTGTGTTTGTTTATGTGTGCATGCCTGTGCATGTGTGTAGCACATGTCTTGGATAGACTGGCAGCCTGTGCAGGATTAGTATCTCTTAATTATTCCCATTGTATGCTAGAATATCCTCCAACTTCCTCATGACCCTGAACTGGATAAAGTGTGTAGCAGGCAATATATTAATGCTAAGTTCTTTTCTGAGCTTCATTGTATCACAGCTGCTCTTTATAGTATCCTTCAGAATATAGTTATTTTGTCATAATCTTTCATCTATGGCATTTTTTTCACAATTGTTAAGTAGCTGATTCCGGAAGACAGCACATGATTTCATATAGAGAAGCTGGTCTGAAGAAATATATTATTGAGAACTGCTGTGTGCTAAAACAACGTACATGCACACAGCATAATTTAAGCATTTTTCTATACATTAAAGCAAAATAAAATACTGTTCTTTCATACTACATCGGAAAAAAAAACTTCTGAATATTTTCAACTTTCACCCAAAAGGTAGTTTTGCACAGTAATTGCTTTATCACGTTTAGAGGCATAATTCTACATCAGGTAAACAATATATATTAATAAACTGGTTGTGAATTTGCTAATAAGGAAGTTGATAAGGAGCCAAGATGAAATGCTCATTGAAATACATCAACAGTAAAGCATCCTTTGAAGTGCAAAGACTTCTCTAGAATCGGATCATTTTAGATGAAAGTACACCTCCCAGGCGTAGTTGTCATTGGCTAGATTAGCAAGGTGGATGTAGAAAAAAGCAACGTTCTTTATCTTTGTAAATGTAAAGTGGTAGTTTTATTTCTGTCTTGGATTCACACTAAGATATTAGCACCCCACTGTCCTAAAGGGGTTAAAATTGTGTTTTTTTTTTTTATTAAGAGAAATGTAAAAAATGTCACTGAAAGTTGAACTCCCAACATCAGAATGATAAACAAAAATGAGAAAGGAATTACTTCAGGGATGTTAAGTGCGTCTTTGGTAGTCTAGATTCCCTTAGTAGTAGATGGACCTTATCAAGATGCAGAGGGCACTGAGGAATTAAGAACAGTTAATACTGAAGTGGGAGATGGTATTAAGGGAGATGGATGACCCAAGGCAGTTTATTTTTAAACATATGGGGTTCTTGTCTGTAACTTGTAGAAGACACTACACTGAAGGAGAGGGGAATTCCAATCTGTACACATGGGAATGAATGGAGGGTTGGTAAAAGACTCAAAAAGATGGGATGAGGGTACATTTTGTCATTCATTATTACACTGGTCATTTGTCAAAATAATCTGCTAATAAAAGGCCAGAATTGGCATGTATTGGACAGGTTTACTTTTTGGGGTCTTCGTGGTACATAGACAAGACCAGTGTCATGTTTAGCATAGTTTTTCATGTCTTTATCTGTCTAACATTATCTGCTAACCAAGTGACCCCACCAGGCAGAAGTGCTACTTTACAGGAAGTACTCAGGAACACAATTTTCAGACTGACTTGCTTAAAATGATAGTGTGTAGTGGAGACTGAGAGAGTCAAAGTCAGGACTCCAGGATGAATCTCTGTAGCAGTGCCGAGCCTTAACTATGTGCACTGTATTGTTCTAGACTAGTATGTCAAGAACTAGCTCGTTTTACACAGTTTTGTTCATGTGCCTGTCCTTTGGCACACCTGTTGTAACCCAGGTTGTAGTAGGTTGTAGTAGTATATTCTATATATTCTTTATGCAACAAAAGAAGATGATTGTGTATCTGATGGCCAGAGCTAAGGTATGTTTATGGTCTTTTTAAAAGAAGTATTATGTCTATGAGCAAAAATAAATTGGCAATGCATTGCTTTTAACTCCTCACTGAAGAATAAACTATATTGTAAAATCAGGAACAGCTGATATGCTAAACTGCGAAATGACAGCCAAAAAAGACAGAAATGCAGAAAACAATTTGTTTCTTCCTTTAAGTGATCTTACACAGGAGATTGGTGGGGGTGTTTGCCTCCCAAAAATAATTATTTTTGGAGATGTCCACTGGTGGGTGCTTTCCTGATTTATAATTCATATGTGTAGCAGTACATCCTACCTCTTGCTGGTTTTCAGAGGAGAATTGAAATCATTTTCTGAGGGAAAACACTCATTTGTGTTGCACAGCATGAGTTTGGGTAGTAGTCAGATTAAAAAACTTAAACAATTGTTAAAGTTCTGAAGAAGTTTTGTATTTTACAAAACAAAAGTGCTAAACCATTAAATCAGCTATTAAAAATTTTGGATTTTTCCAGTTGTCTCCTCCGGATTTTGATCGCATTACACACACACTTTTTGGTTATTAGTTTGCCAGCATGTGTGGACTTTCATTTGTACAGTTAATTGTTAAATTTTAGTTTGCCGTAATGCATAACGAACTGCAAAAATAGGAATCAAGTCCAGTGTGCCAACACATAATTGTATGCTCTGGTTTTGCTGGGATTTCATTCTGTATTTTCATTTTCCTTGTAGAGCCACGACAATGGAGATGCCCGCCTGGATTCCACAGAATTCCTGAAGTTTGCTGAACAGAATGAGACAGCTGTTAACTTTACATCCTATGCAGATAAGGAAACCAACAGATTGCTCAGGTAAAGTGCAAGAAACAAGCAGGATTCTTTCACTTATAAATAGATAAAGCATAGATTTCAGAGGTTATACTTTACCTGTAGTCATGGTGCAAGCCATGATCAATCCCTCAGGGAGGAATGGATATACAAAAATGCCATGAACATTTTCTTCCCTGTGGAAAAAATAGTTTAACAGATGAATTTCTATGAATCTCTATGCTGATTTAATGTGGAGCTGCCACCATTTCCAGGGGAACACATGCTTTTAATTGTTATTGGCTGCTCCCCATAACCACCATATTTGCATATGGTTTCCCCAGTGAGACTGCTTTCTGTATTTGACCAGCATTCGAAGAAAGTCATAGGAAAAGAGTGGTCTCTGAATAAAACTGGCTTACTGTGATGTGGAAATCTTCCAAGTTAAGGCCTCTGCATCACCTTAAGACTTTCTGAATCCCAGAGTATATCCATAAATATTTTCATATTAAGTATGGAAAAAATTCCTTCGGCATTCACTGAAATTTATAGAGCTGCAATTAACCTTTGGTAGCATTTTACAAGCTCGTATGTACTTATTCAAACCATATGGAAACATTTGCAAAACAGATTGAATTTATTGGGGATTAATAACTGTATTTTAAATCAGAAATGTCCATCCATCCTCAACCCTTTTTTTCCCATTTTGCACATGGGCTTGGGGTGTCACTTCAACAGTGACAATCATCTTGAGCCAAGGTTCACACCACCAGGTGGCAAGCCCTGCCACGGTAATTCATCCACACCACTTACTTGCACACAAACTCACATCTACAGCCAGTTTAGAGTGTCCAGCCCACCTACTGCATGTCTTTGGAATGTCTGTGCCACTTCGGTCGCCTGCATTCAACTTAAATGCAGATAACATAGGACTGTAAATTTTTCTTGTGAGCTTATAGTGATTGATTACTCTAGGCAGTTCAGATCCTGTATCCAAGCTCAAATTTTATACCTGTCAAGGCTAAGCAGATTCCTGATAGTGCCTGAGTTCAAAATGCTAACCTTACAGGCCTTAATACCTCCCGTCTTATCAAAAGTTTTGGTTACTATACCTCTGAGATGCCTGCCTCCGCGTGGTTATGTAATCTGTGGTTAAACAATCATTTGATCAACAGTTCAGAAATTGAACCCTTTAGATCACAGCTAATTCCATCAAAATGCTAGAATGGTCCTGTATAGCAGCAAGACCTGTCCTCCATGCAAAACTGATTCCGCAATCTCAGAACAGACTTTAACATGGGACCTGAAGATGAGGCCAAACCTGTCCTCTGTGCAGACCCAGTCAACAAAACAAATTATGATGAATTTGGCTCGATCAAGGTTGATTAACTGAATGTTTTACCAAACACAATGTAATCCTCCATATAACCATAGCCACGACAGAAAAGCAGTAACTGGAATGTAAAGTAAGGGGTGTCCTTTAGAAGTTAACCTCCTTGCCCTCTGGTTTGTCTGCTTCATCTAGGGTATTTACAGTGCGACAAATTCCAGTAATTGCATGTTGCAAGACCAAGCAGATTCACATCTACCATTATCTGGATGACTGATTTGGGCAAGCAGCCACCCAGAAGGAGATGCTGTCTACCCTGCAGTTCATTCTAGCCTACTTCTGGATTCTGAGACTCTATGAATCTGCTCAAATCACATCTTGCTACATCCCAACAGGTCTATATCATTTTGGACACCACCTCTCAGCACGCCTCCTTTCAGAGAAGCTACTGTTTCTGACCACATTTTTCAGTTCCATACAGTAACAGAATCAAATTATGGACAGGGAGTAGCTCAGGATGACTGAGTATATGGCATTTGCAATCATGATGGCCCTTTAAGAAAAACTTCACACGAGGAAGCTGCAGTGATACTTACAGAACAGATGGCATTAGCGTGCCCACTCCCTGCAGTGTATCATCCTTCTTTTGCAATGTAACAAGAAAGAGTGTTAATGGTGGAGTCACCAAACAAATATCAGTCCAGGGTCCCTTTCAGACTAGAACCAGACACTCAAGACACTGGTGTAAGACTCTATGGACGTAACTAAGGAGACTTATTTAAGGAAACTAAGAATTCAGGTCACCTGGAGCACAATGCAATGGAAAAAAACACAGCATTGTCAAAGAAATGATTGATGCAGTTTTAGCCGTAAAAGCATTCAAATAATTTTAGCCATAAAAGCATTCAAGTAGTATGGCAAGCAAGAACTATGCATATCCTTACAGACAACAGTCGTGGTACATCAACAAACAGGGGGAATCCCACTCTTCCTTTTCAGCAAGGCTGTTTTTGGAACATTGGTATCTAACTGAGGAAGTCAGGTCTGACCCTCAGGGTACTTTACAATCCCATCCCAAGAGAAAGTACCGATAGACCAGTTGAGCAAAGCAGAAGCAGGGATGGATTTCTGGACTTGATCCACTGGTGGCTTATGCCAGAAATAGACCTTTTTTGCTTCTAAAGGAAAAAAGACAAAGGCAGATCAGGAAATATTGCACTAGGACACAACCTTGAACCTAATACTGTTCTCTTGGGAGACTGAATGCTATTCTTCCATAAACTGGGAAAACTGTACCAACTCAGGTAAATACACACTAAGATTCCTGGGCTTCATTAATACCAGCTCTCTAGACCAACTGGTTCAAGTCCCAAGTAGAGGTTCAAAAATACTGGACCTGATCCTCACCAATTTAACCACTGTATAATCAACACATATGGTTGCCATGTTAAGTCTGACCACTGTTTGGTAACACTCACTGTGAGGGTAAAACTTGACTTACCACAAAACACTTCTGTTTTTAAAGGCTACTCGTAGGCAAACCTGTTCCAGCTAACTAATGACCTACTATACTTTAAACATCCTACTCACCTTGATGACTCAATCTTGCATGCTGCCACATTTGCTGATAATTTCTATGCCCACCTCAAAGCATGCATCGAGGCATTTGTCACTATAAGACATAAATACAATGCCAAATTCAGCAGTAAACCCAACCCTAATATAAACAAACTGTACAGTAAATGGAAGAAACTCGTAGCCAGGAAAAGCAAGCTTAATTCCCCAGCACCTAGAGACAAACTCAAAAAAGATCAACAAAGAACTCTGGAACAAAATCAAATCTTTCAAAAGTAAGTATGTGTTGAGAACTGCCACGTCTGCTGAGGACAGCTGTAAATCCTTCTTCACTTGTGTCATAAACCTTAGCGGTAATGCCAAACAATGCTCAGAGCCAATATACAATATAACAACAACAAAACTTACTAATTCTCTGAGAATATAACATGCATATTAGTGGACAAATTCAACTTCTAACTTTACTTCTCTGTCTCCCTCTAATGTTCTCCTACTTATTAGCACACCATACCAGCCCCTCTGTTCACCTCCAAACAAGTGCCAAATGCTCTGTCCAAGGCCAAAAACATTAGTTCCATGGGTCTTGATAATGTTGCAGGCTGCTTTGTTGTCAGTGCCAGACACTGTCTGGTAAGCTTGCTGCTAAGCCTACTCAACTGTATTCCCTCATCTGGATTCATATCAGAGGAATAGATAACTGCAGCAGTTATCCCTCTGCACAGGGGTGAGGCCCACTGCAGGTCCAGGAAACTATTCTTAAAGCAATGGAATGCTTCATTATAAAACTTATTAACAAGGACATAGGCAGTCTACAAGCCCTAGACTCAAACCAGTTTAGGTTTATTAAATATGTATCCTGTCTTCTGAACCTGATGGGCTTCTTTGAGCAAAGTCAGTGATGCATTACACTGGGGAAAATAAGTTCACACTGCCTCTTGGACCTGACTAAGGCCTTTGATACCATTCCATATTTTGGCATTATCAGTAAGCTGTTCCAGCTAAATATAAACCCCTATGTTACCCATTGGATATCAAGCTGGTTAATGGACAGAACCCAGTCTATTAGTGCTGGAGGCATGCTTTCCTAGAAAAGAGTAGATCTGAAGTAGGATATTCATTTGTCTGCAACCTGTGGGTTATGGATCCGATATCGGATCCGAACCGGCATGGTTTTCCAGCTATGGATCCAAGCTCTCAGCTCCTCCCCTCACCCATAATGCCCTGCTCTACCCTCATGACCTCAGATCTCGTTTGCCGCGCATGGTGACTGGATTGGTTTCTAAAGCTCTCAAGCTAAGTGCTAGTTTTCTACTGTTAATATTAGAATTTTGAAGTTTTTTATTAATTTTTGTGTGAAAGTGTAGGTTTACCCTTTTATATTTTTACTTTTAGAGTTAATCTAAAATTATTTCCCTCCCCTCGCTGTTAGCGTAGTGTGTGTGTGTTGGGCCTGTGTGTGTATATTGTTTAGTTACTTTAGTTTAGTAACTCCTTTATAGATTGGGATGGCTGAACAGCCCAAATCTATATTTTCTAAATGCTCCGAGTGTGGCCATAAGCTTTCCCCAGCTGATGGCCACACTCGGTGTGTTAGATGCCTGGGGGTTGAACACCTAACATCTGGATGCTCCATTTGTGCAGGGTTCAACCCCAGGGCACTGAAGGAGCGGAGGTCCAAGCTTGTTTTGGCGGGCCTCTTACCGGACTCGGCTCCGACCTCCGCTCCTTCGGGAGTAACGGCCTTCGGTTCCTCCTCCGTGGCACCCCTCCTCCTCCTGGGACTCAACCTCCCGCTTCTGGTTCGGAGGAGAGGGATGCTAGAAAGGACCAGAGGGAGAAGCACCTGGCGGGCGAGACCTCTGTTTCGCCCCGCCAGCCAAGCTGGCTTCTCCCGGCTCCGTTGTCGGCTCGGTCTCCTCCTTCTGGCCCGGTCTCCAGTGTGCTTTTCACCGGGACCTGAGGAGGAGGAGACCCGATCTCCGCCGAGGCTATCGAGGAGGCACTCCAGGCCTACCTCGGTAGCCTCGTCGAGATCTACGATAGCCTTTCGATGCTGATCTGGACCGGATGATGAGAAGGTTCATCCAGGCCCAGATGCAGATGGGAGTGCTCTTGCCTCCTCTGGGGAGCTCAACACCCTTTTCAAACCTATTGCTCCTTCTCCGACCCGCTATCCGGGTTGGAGCAGCTGGAGCCGAGCAGCCGAGCGGGTGGGTGGCGCCGATAGTACTTGGTACCGGATCCGACCCTGCCCTCGAGTGCATCGGATCCGACCTCGGAGCCTGGATCCGAGCCTCGGATCCGGGGATCAGTGCTCCTTCGCGCCGTCTGTGTCGGAGCGCACTGTCCCTTCGGATCCGAGCGCTTCGGCGCCGGCTCCGATCCACTCTTTGGATCCGAGGGGGAGCCGATTGTCGGATCCTTTGGTCGAGGTCGGCTCCCCTTCGGTGTTTGATGTAGTGGAGAGGGCCCTGTTGAGGGTCTCCGGACCCCCGGCACTTGTTCCGGCTCTGTCCCGCGCTCCCTCTGCACTGGGCCAGGCTTCCACCATCCGGCCCTTGGCACAGCCCGCTTCTGTGCCCCAAGTTGCTCCAATGGAACAAGTTGCTGCTTGCGAGGAGTCCTCTGACAGCCCCCCAGAGGATGTCCCTCGCAAGCATACGTGCAAAAGGAGGCACATTGACTCCCCCGAGTCTCTCACAGAAGACACGGACTTGGAGGAAGGAAGGCTCCCCACGGTCACCCCGAGGATGTCTCATTTGGAGACATCATGGAAATGCTCCGTATAAGGGGTGGTCAGCCCCCAAGACTTCCTCGGACGAGTCTGTGTTGATGGAGGCATTTGAAGCGGGCCCGTCTACCTCTTGGGTGTCCCCTGCCGACCCTCTGGTGGACCTCATTACCACCAGGGCGTGGAAGGAACCGGACACCGTGGAGCCAATTCCTAAGAGGCCCGATAGGATCCTTAGCCCACCGTCCGACCGTGCCCATTGGAGTAAGGGGCCTCCGGTAGATGCCATGTTGACGGCGGCGGCCACTAAGAGGGAACTTGCTCAGGAGAGTCCCTCAGTCCATCCCCCAAGCAAGGAGTCTCGGATGATGGACCGCTTGGGGAAGCGGATGTTTAGTTCAGCGACCTTCTCGGTAAGGGCGCTGAACTACTTGGCACATGTTATTAGGATGCAGCGAGATCTCATTAAAGAATATGCTGCATCTCCCCCAGAGTCCATGTCGGAGGAGGACAGGGTTCTGCACTCCACCCGTATGGCCACTCTTAGGTCAGTTACTAATACCTCTATGCGGCTACTCTCCCACGCTACGGTAGGCGCCACTAGAGCTGCGGGGGCAGGCCTAGTCACTAGACGTCAGGCCTGGCTCCGTCACTGCGATTTTTCTGAGCCCTTCAAAGCGTCATTTGCGAACGCCCCCTTTGATGGTTCTGCTCTCTTTGGCAAAACCGTTCGCGAAACGTTGACCCAGAGCGAGAAGGATGGGAAGACGCTGTCTGCCGTCGGAATCCGCTTCTCTGCACCCCAGAGGCCCTACTCTAGGAACCAAAAGGGTCAGAAGAAGATGTGGTTCCGAAAGTCGCAGCAGTCCCAGCCTGCTCCGGACAACCAGTCCTTCCGTGGCAGAGGAGGACAGGGAGGACGCCGCCCTAGAGGCAGAGGGGCTCCCAGAAACTTCGGGTCCAGGGAACCCTTCTCTGAACGGCCCGCGCAGCAACCCTGAGGGGTTGCCCGACTGCTCCACTCTGGAGGCAGTCGGGGGACGTTCTGGGCACCTAGCGGCATGGGAGTCCATAACATCAGACCGCTGGGTTCTCCAAATCATATCCAGAGGATATCGCATCCCTTTCCTTCACCTTCCAAAGTTGAAGTCCCTCCCAGACGCCCCACCCGGTCAACGGGAGGCCGCTTTGGCAGAAATTGGCCATCTGCTAAAGAAAAGAGCCATCCAGCCCGTCCCCCCAGACCAGATCGGATCAGGGTTCTACTCCAGGTTCTTTTTAGTGCCAAAGAAGACGGGGGAACTAAGACCAATCCTAGACCTCTCTCTCTTGAATCTGGCTGTCCCCAAAGAAAAATTCCGAATGGTCACTCTACAATCTATTCTCCCCCTTCTGGGAGAAAATCACTGGATGTGCTCGATAGACCTCAAGGACGCGTACTACCACATCCTGATGGACAGGCGCTCCAGGAGGTTCCTCCGCTTCCGGCTGGGAGCCAGTCACTACCAGATGTTCTTCATTCCACATTGCTGCAGTCCTAACCATTGGGGGTAGTCCGCTGTCCAGTCGGCCCGAATACCAAAGTATATGGCTGACGTCGGTCAAGGCGCATTAGACTGATGTCAGGACGTCAGGGTACTAATGCGCATGACCGACGTCATATCCCCAGTCTTTTTTGCCGCATGGTCCGATGCAGAAGCAGTTTTGCGAGTGCAGGTTGGCGTTCTGAAATTTTCTGAAGTCGGAGTTTCAGACCGAATCAAAGTTGGCTAAGTACCCGTTAGAACATTTTGGTTTTTCTTGCCTCAGTATTTAACCGGATGTCAGAAAAAGTGAATAACTGTATTTCTTGTGGGAAACAGATACCTCATAGGGATTACCATACTTTGTGTATACCTTGTTTAGGGCCTGAGCACGACGTTGTTGGATGCCGCTCTTGTGCTAGATTTAACAAACGCACTATTAAGAGAAGGTTAGACTGTGCCAGGTTAGTGTTTGGGAAGCGTTGTAATTATAAAATGCCGACGGATGCTCCGCGCCCGCTTCAAAAAGCGCAAGGACAAAGCAGCAAAGCCTAGGGTTGAAGAACCGCAGTCCCGGACGTGGGTGCTTTAGAAGGCTCAGTGGAGCCAGAAGTTTTGCCAGGAGTTTCTGTGGAGTCTCAGGCAGAGACTTTACTGTTACAGGATGTGCCCTCTCAGGAGGTAGGCCAGGCTGAGGGGCTTCTCAGGTAACTGTTCTTCCCTCTCTTCCTAAGGTAGTTAGAGCCTCTCCTTCTGTTTCCAAGACTTCTTTGAGAGGTAGGCCAAGTTTAGCTTCAGTGGGGGCTTCTCCTAGCACTTCAGGTTCTGTGCCTAAGAAACATATGCTTAAAATGGCAGAGGATTTGATTACTATGATTAGAGGTTCTATGCCCCCTCCTGATAAGAGGCCTAGGGTGGAGCCTGAGTTTGAGAGTTTTGAACAGTGTTCAGAGGCTTCTGAGTCTTCGGCTGAAGACTTGCAGGAGTATCCTCATTATTCTGATTCTGATGTGGATGATTCCACTCCTTCAGCTTCTCCTCCTGAGGATTTTTCATTTTCAGAGACTCTGCATTCCATGAGGGAGCATTTTAAATGGGAAGGCCAAGATTTCTCTGATTCCAGGAAGAGGCTTAGGGAATTCTTGTTTTACCCCAGCATAGGCCCTTAGCTATACCTCCTGTGTTGAATGTGGTGGAAGATGTTTTGCAGAGGCTTCCCTGAACCCTGATTCTTTGCCTCCTGCCCCTGTTAAACCTGATAGGTACTATAGGTGCCTGAAGCTCATAAGTATCTTTTAAGAGTCCTAGGGCAGACCCAGAAATTGTTTCTCAGGGGCCTAAGGGTGTTAAGGCCTCGGTTGTTAAAAATCCTGTTCCCTCTGATAAAGAGGCAAGGGCTTTGGATAGATGGGGAAAGAAAGTGTATACTTCTTCCACTTTAGCCATGAGGGCGTTGAATTGTCAGTTTCACATGCTAAAATATCAAAATTATCTCCTTTCACAATTGAAATCTAAGGTGGATGCTCTGGCGGAAGGTATTGAGTGTAAAGAGTTGCTGGATTTAGTTCATGTGTCTGAACAAGTGGGTAAGCATTCTTTGCAATGTGGTTTTGATGCTGTGCAGGCCTCCTTGAGGGTGGCTGCCACTGGTTCTGTTCTTCGCAGGCACGCTTGGTTGAGGGATCAGAATTTAGCTGAGCATGTTAAGACAAGGATTTTGGATGCTCCTTTACAGTCTGATGTGTTGTTTGGTTCGCCTGTGGAAGCAGTTTTAAAGAAAATGGAGGACAAGGCTAAATCTATGCAGACTGTTAAAGATTTTTTTGCAGGTGCAGCCTCCAAAGTTTAGCAGAAATTGGCCTACTAAGGGATGGACATATCCTGCTTATGATTCCCAGTCTAGGGGTAGGTCTAGACGTGGTAGGGGCAGAGCTCAAGGTTCTTTTAGGCCTAGAACAGGGAGTTCTCCTGCTCAGACTTCTGGTGAGGGCAGGGGTCAGTCCTTTCGTAAACAGACCCAATGACCTGCCTTTTCAGCTGCCAGTACATTCTCGTCTGGCAGCTCCTTTGGGAGGAAGACTGTCTCTTTTCAAAGAAATTTGGGATTTAATTACTCAAGACAGATGGGTTTTGGATATCATTCACCACGGTTACAGGTTTTATTTCCATACCTTGCCCCCTTTCAAAGGCATGCCAGACGTTCCTCCTCCACAAAGGAAAGAGGCTCACAAGCAAATTTCTCTGTTACTCCAAATAGGGGCCATTCAGCCAGTCCCTGTACCAGAAAGGGGCCTAGGATTTTATTCTCGCCTGTTCCTAGTACCAAAGAAGGGGAACACGTGGAGACCAATTTTGGATTTATCTATCCTCAACACTTATCTGGACATTCCCAAGTTCAAAATGTTGACGTTACAACAGCTTTTACCTCTGCTGGGCAAAGATCACTGGATGGTAACTTTAGATCTCAAGGAAGCTTACCTTCATGTGCCTATAAGACTAAGTTGCAGAAAGTATCTGCGTTTTCGGCTGGAAATTCTCATTATCAGTTCTCTGCATTGCCCTTTGGCTTATCTACTGCGCCCAGAGTATTCACAAAGGTTCTGGCTCCAGTGATAGCTTACTTCAGGCTAAAAGGAATTCAAATCTATCCTTATTTGGACGACTGCCTGATTCTGGCTCAAGAAAAGGAAGACCTTCTACAGCATTTGGAATATGTCATAGCAGTGCTAAGATGCCTAGGGTATTCTGTGAACGAAATAAAGTCCAGTCTAGTACCCTCTCAAGACATGTGCTTTCTGGGTGTGAGACTGAATACAGCAGCCCAGATGGCCTTTTAACCCCGGACAAACAAAAGAATCTTTCCAGTTACTTCCATCAATTATCTCTTCAGTCCGGGCTGACTGCAAGGACAGTCCTTCAAGCCTTAGGGTTCATGGCATCTTGTATTCTGGTGCTTCCCAATGCCAAACTGCATATGAGGAAGCTGCAATGGTATCTCAAAATGTATGGACACAGCACTGCCAGGATTTGGACACTGTCATTCAAATAATACCTTGCATTCAAAAAGAATTTTTGTGGTGGGCTCAGGAATGTCACCTAAACAAGGGACTCTCTGTGACCCGGCCAGAGGCGAGTCAGATTTTAACGACAGATGCCTCGGACATTGCTTGGGAGCTCATCTAAATGGAAAGTGGATACAAGACAAGTGGCCTGCCAGACTTCAGCATCTACATATCAACATGAAGGAGATGTTAGCAGTCCAGTTTGCATTAATGGCTTTCAAGGAGTTACTTCTTCCAGGGCAGGTGTTGATTCTAACAGACAACACAACTGTCATGTGGTACATCAACAAACAAGGGGGAACACATTCTTATCCTCTATGCAGGCAAGCAATGATTTTATGGGAAACTGCGCTCAGCTTGCAACTAACTCTACAGGCAAGGTTTCTGCCGGGAGCACAGAACTCCTTAGCAGATGTGTTAAGCAGACAAATCATGGATCCCCACGAGTGGAAACTGGATCTTCATGTATTTCAGAAATTGACAGTGTCATGGGGAACTCCAGACATAGATCTGTTCGCTTCTCCACTAAACCACCAGCTGCCAAAGTTTTGCACAAAGGGGTTTCATCACACAGCTTGGAAAGTGGATGCTCTTTCTTTCAGTTGGAAAAATCTTCATGTGTATGCCTTTCCACCTCTGCCTCTTCTTCCAAAGGTGCTCCTAAAGGTCAGACAAGACAAGCCAAGGATGATTTTAATAGCTCCAGATTGGCCTCGGCAACACTGGTACCCACTACTAAGGAGTCTGGTAAGGAAGCCTCCATGGCCTTTGCCTTTGATTCCACATCTGTTATCTCAGAAGGACGGTCACCTGCTCAATGTCAAGCTTCACTCTCTTCATCTAACAGCCTGGCATATTCTGTTCTGAAACACAGCAGGTCTCAACTTCCTCAACAAGTTTTAAATGTGATTATGGAAGCCAGAAGACCTAGTACAAGGAAAGTGTACGCAGAAAAATGGAAGAGATTTTTATTTTGGAGTGCAGCAAAGAATTTGGAGATTTCTGAGCCTAATTTGAGTGTGGCTCTTCAATATCTTACTGAGTTATTGGACAAAGGTTTGTCCTTCTCTTCCATTAAGATTCATGCTGCAGCAATTTCAGCTCACTATGATTGTGACCCTCCATTGTTTTCGCATCCTTTGTTCAAGCAGTTTCTTAGAGGGCAAAGAATATAAGACCCCACGTAGAGCTCCTACTCCTGCTTGGGATCTCAATTTTGTGTTGGAAAAACTTACTCTACAACCTTTTGAGCCTGCGGCTACTGCTGAATTGAAATACTTGTCATGGAAGACTGCTTTTTTGTTGGCTATTACTTCTGCAAGAAGGGTTTCTGAGTTGCAGGCCCTTATGGCAGTAGAGCCCTTTTGATTTTCCATAAGGATAGGGTATCATTACGTACTAATCCTTCCTTTATGCCTAAGGTGGTTTCTAGTGTGGCTTTAAACCAAACTATTCATTTGCCTACTTTCTATGCAGATCCCCAAAATAAGGGGGAAAAGATTTTGCACACTTTAGATGTACATAGGCAGTTGCGTTATTATTTAAGCAGGACTAAGGATTTCAGGCAGTCTCAGCAGTTGTTTGTTTCTTTTGCTTTGAGTTCTCAGGGCAAGCCTGTGTCTAAGCAAACTATTTCTAAGTGGATTGGGTTTTGCATTTCATTTTGTTATTCCCATCATGGCAAGGAAATTCCAGCTGGGATTAGACCTCATTCCACTAGGGCTACTGCCACTTCAACAGCATTTCTAAGGGGGGTGGCAACTAAGGATATTTTGGAGGCAGCTACTTGGAGTTCAGTGCATACTTTCAATAAGCATTACCATCTTCCTCTCTACTCTAAATCTAGGGCTGGTTTTGCCACAGCTATTTTGCAAGGCATGTTGACAGCTCCTGCTTCCTTATGATTTGCCAGCCTCCCTTAACTCTGCTTTGGGATTCTACCCAATGGTTAGGACTGCAGCAATGTGGAATGAAGAACATAGTACAGTTTTGTACCTACCATAAATGTAGATGTTCGAGGATCCACATTGCTGCAGTCCAATTTACCCTCCCTCCTTCCCCTCTGTGTTTAGGGGTGGTGGTGTGGGTTAGGATATACTCTTGTACATTTGTATATATTGTTTATATGTTTGGTGCAGGGTTTTTTGGTTTTTTGGTTTGGGCCTTGTCTTTTTAGGGTCTTCTGACATCTGGGGCAAGAAAAGACTGAGGATATGACGTCGGTCATGCGCATTAGTACCCTGACGTCCTGACATCAGTCTAATGCGCCTTGACCGACGTCAGCCATATACTTTGGTATTTGGGCCGACTGGACAGCGGACTACCCCCAATGGTTAGGACTGCAGCAATGTGGATCCTCGAACATCTACATTTATGGTAGGTACAAAACTGTACTTTCCGGGTCCTTCCCTTTGGTCTCACCACAGCCCCCAGGGTGTTCACCAAAGTATTAGCAGTGGTAGCGGCCCACCTGAGGCTTCAGGGGGTGCAGGTCTTTCCCTACCTGGACGACTGGCTTCTTACCGCCCCAACAAGGCATCTACTTTCATTGGCGCGAGACTCCTTTCTCCATCTTGCTCCTTTTCTGGGCATTACAATAAATACAAAGAAATCCAACCTGGCGCCCACACAGCTCTTAGATTTTATAGGGGCCAGGCTAGACACAAGGAGTTTACGAGCCTTCCTCACTGCGGATAGAGTTCAAAATCTGCAGCTCCAGGTGCGGGCCATTCTCCACTCAAGTTCTGTTCCGGCGGAGTTGGTCCTGAGGGCTCTAGGGTCCATGGCATCTGCTATAGCACTTCTTCCTCTTGCCAGGCTCAATATGCGCGTTCTACAGTGGACTCTCTTAGTACAGTGGTCATACCTTGCTCTCCCCATGAATCATCCCATTGCGATCAGCAAGGCTTGCAAGCGGTCCCTCTTGTGGTGGCTTCACTCCCCGGATCTCCACAGGCCGCCTTTTGTGCTTCTCCCCCTCTCGCCACGGTGACCACGGACGCCTCCCGCCTCGGGTGGGGGGGGGCACTTTGCGGGCCGGACCGTCCAAGGCACGTGGAACGATTCAGAGACCTTACTGCATATCAACGTTCTAGAGATGAGAGCAGTGCTCTTAGCGTTGCTAGCACTTCAGGACTTTCTTCCCTTGGGAACAATTGCGATTCAATCCGACAACATGTCTGTGGTCTGGTACATCAACAAGCAAGGGGGAACAAGGTCTTACCCTCTTTGTCGAGAAGCCATGAGAGTTTGGGAATGGGCAATCTCCACCAAACGCTTTCTAATAGCAACGCACATTCCGGGTCGGTCCAACATCCTAGCGGACAAGCTCAGTCGCACCATTCTGACCCCTTACGAGTGGTCTCTCAATTGTCAAGTAGCGGAACGCATATTCGCACGGTGGGGAACTCCTTCATGCGATCTTTTTGCCTCTCCCTCAAACACCAAGTGCGACAGTTTTTTCGCTCTGATACCTCCTCCGGAGGTTCCCAAGAGACGCTCTGGTGCATGCTTGGCCACCCGGTCTTCTGTATGCTTATCCACCCTTGCCTCTGATGCTCCAAGTTCTTCAGAAAGCCTCTCGGGTGGGTTGCAGAATGATTCTCATTGCTCCGTTTTGGCCTCGACAGATCTGGTTCCCCTTCCTAAGGTCTCACTCGGTGAATCCTCCTTGGATTCTAGATCCCATTCCGTATCTGATATCCCATCCATCCTGCATATCTCCTCCGAATCTGGACAACCTGAAGCTGACCACTTGGCTGCTCCAGTTCCACTCTTGATCAGGACTCCCGGTATTTCGTCACCTGTTAAGGCAATTCTGGTGGCAGCTCATAAACCGTCCACTAGGAAGGTCTACCGCAGCAAGTGGAAACGGTTTTCTTTGTGGGCGGAGCGGCAAGGCCTGAATCCCTTCACGGTTCCTCTCCCATTAGTGCTTGACTTTCTAACCACTCTTTTTAACGATGGTGCCAGCAGTTCCACAGTCAAAGTACAACTGGCGGCAATTTCTCATTATCACATTGGCCATGACTCTAATCCTCTTATGTCAGCCAAATTGTGTAAAATTTTTCTTAAAGGTACTTTTCTTCTCAGGCCCCCTGTAAAACAAGCGGTTCCTCCTTGGGACTTCTCTTTGGTTCTACAGGCCTTGACCGCCCTTCGAGCCAGCTGACGGTGGATCTAAAATTCTTGTCTTACAAGACAGCCTTTTGGTAGCCATTACATCGCCAAGAGAGTTTCTGAGCTTCAAGCATTATCAGCTAAACCTCCTTACTTGGTATTTCATCCGGACCGTGTCTACCTCAGGACCAACCCGTCCTTTCTTCCTAAATTCGCTTCTGAAGCAAACATCAATCAATCCATTAACCTCCTGTTTTCTTCCCTAAATATGAAAACAAAGGTGAATATAAGCTTCACTCATTAGATGTTCACAGGCAACTTAGATTTTATCTAAACAGGACGGCTGGTCATAGGCAATCCGACCAGTTGTTTATTTCCTTTGCAAAATTTAATTTGGGCAAGCCAATTTCTAAAGTTTCTCTGTCCGCTGGATTTCACAGTGCATCTTATTGGCTTATCAAGCTTCAGGAAGGCACCGGAGGGTGTTCATGCCCATTCAACCCGGTCAGTATCTACCTCGGCAGCCTTCAAGGCTAGGATTCCTCTAGATGATATTTGTGCAGCAGCCACGTGGGCTTCATCTCATACTTTTATTTCCCACTATAAGTTGGATCTTGCATCTAGCGGTAGAGCATCCTTTGGCTCCGCGGTGCTCCGGAATATCCTTCCATGATGGCGCCCCAAGATTCAGGTAGCTGGGGACTCTGTCCCACAGGTTGCAGACAAATGAATATCCTACTTCAGATTTAGAAGTTATGTACTCACCATAACGTTCCATCTGAGTAGGTGTATTCATTTGTCTGCAACCATCCCGCCCTCCTATCCCCCTGGCCTTTCAGTTTCCTGCATATTCTATGTTACCCTTTTCAGGGTGTTGTTGCTTTGGCAAACTCGATCTGAGGTCATGAGGGTAGAGCAGGGCATTATGGGTGAGGGGAGGAGCTGAGAGCTTGGATCCATAGCTGGAAAACCATGCCGGTTCGGATCCGATATCGGATCCATAACCCACAGGTTGCAGACAAATGAATACACCTACTCAGATGGAACGTTATGGTGAGTACATAACTTCTAATTTCCTGTCATGTCCCAGGGGATCAATTCTAGAATCATTTCTCTTTCGTATTTATTTCTCTGGATAGATTATAGAATCACTTCATTTTGGTATTTATGTCTCTGATGTCAAGGCTGATGTTAAGGGCCTATAGCTGGCCAAGTCTGTAGATGACTGAAAACTTGGAGCTGTCTGACTTTCAGACTCTTCAGGAGAGATTTTTACAGACCAATAAGTGGTGACTGGACCGTGGCCTAAAACTAAATGGTAAGAAATGCAGCTTTGAATCCGTGCATTCAGGCATCTACCACACAGGTGACACCCTTTGAAAGTTGACTTAGTCATTAGTGACTTGGGCATTTTTACTGGCAATGAACTTTTCTGATCACTATGTATCCACTGTTGTTAGGAAATCCTTTTACCTAGCCAGACTAATCACCAGGGGTATTTCTTCCAGATCTAAGGAAGTTGTCATCCTGCCCTGCTTTTCCATCAAAAGACCCATACTGCAGTATAATGTCCCCTTTGGTAATAAACTTATCTACGCATAAGACCCAGCTTGAGAGACTACAGAATTTCCTCTCTGAAATAGTCAAGGGTAAATATTCCTTGAGTCACCCAAACCAGCTTAAAGCAGTTTCTCTCTCTTTCTCTGCCTCTCTTTATATTTTCTTTTTCCTGTAGACTCTTAGGTTCATAGGTTCATAGGTTCATACTAGGCTATCTGCCCAAGGGCATTTATAAGCCTAGCCCATAGTTATGTGGCTTTCGCCACCCCTTTAGTTTGAATAAAAACTATGCCTATCATTTTTCTGTGCCTCTGTCAAGCAGTGACACTGAAGTAATCCCTGGGGTATATCTGCGATCTCCCATCCATTGGTCAAGATTCCTCTTGAACAAGGCCAGCGAGGTGCTCTGCCTCACATGTACCGGGATTTTGTTCCACAGCATAGGGAGTCTCTGGGTGATGAATCTGTCCCTCCAGCATGTTCTATTTATAACCGTGTCAAGGTTTAAGTCTCCGCCCTTGTGGTTCTGAGGGATCTAGATTTTTGAGGTGAAGCATATTCATCAAATCTGGGTTTGACATGGCCTTATATGTCAGGCACAGGTCACCTCTGAGCAAGCGGTATGAGACTGAATAAAGCTGGAGTTCTTTCAGTCGGGCAGCATAAGACATATTTTTGAGACCCTTTATCCTTTTGGTGAGGAACTTTTGGGGCCTTTCAAGCTGCATCAGGTGTCTGGTCAGATACATTCAACGGGCATTGTACTCAATCGTAGGTCTAATGAGTGATGAGTACAGGGGACGATGACCTCCCTTGATCTAGATGTGAATCCCTTCATGATCAGGTGGGCGATATAGAAGGTTTTCCTAACTACTTTAGCAACATGAGTGTCAAACGAAAGACTACTGTCAACTTGGGTCCCCAGATCCCTGATGACTTTTTCTGTGCTCAGTGGATTGTCACCTATATGGTAGCTAGGGTAACCTTGTTTTTCGAAGGGTATGACTATGCATTTTTGGCGTTTAACTTCAGGCCATGGCTCTGGCACCAGTTATCCGTTTCTGTGAGGCCCTTCTGGAGGATATCTGTGTCAGATGTGTTTTCGACTATGGCCCAGTTTGCAGTCATCTGCAAACTTTGTCAGCCATAACCCTCCTGTGTTTGCTTGTACTTCAGAAAAGTAGATGCCGAACAAGAGTGGACCCAGGACTGAGCCCTGTGGGACACCACTTGTGACAGGCTTTGAGTCTGACATGGCTCCAGCAACTCTGACCCTGTGGGTTCTGTCGCTTAGCCAGTTTGCAACCCATCTTGTGATGTATGGGTTTACATTCAAGCTGATGAGTTTTTCGATGATACCTGAGTGGGGTATTGTGTGAAGGCCTTTGCCAGGTCGAGGTAGGCTGTATGGACTGCCTTTCCCTCATCAATGGCCTTGGTGACTGTCTCGAAAAGTCAACCAAGTTTAAGAGGCAGGATCTGCCTTTGACAAAGCCAAACTGGGTTGGATCCAAAGTCTGCAAGTTCCCTATGTCTTTATTTATGAGTTCCATTATGATCCTCTCCATGGCTTTGCAGATAAGGCTTGTCAAGCTAATGGGGTAATTTCCAGGGTCTGTGGAGGCACCGCCCTTATGAAGTGGGACCACAGTCGCCGTCGCCACTCCTTGGGTACGTATCCTAAGGTGAGGCTAAGATTAAACAGCTGTCCTAACTGTGGGTTTAATTCCTCGTTGAGTTCATGAAGCACACAGCCGGGGACACCATCCGGTCCCATGGATGCTGTGTTTTTGCCTTAGTGAGGGCAGTTCTCACCTGGGCATTGGAGATGTTTGGGGGCTACAATCCTCTGGAATAGATATCTCTCCTTTTGGGGAGGGGAGAAGTTTGCACTGAACCTGTCAGCCAGTATGTTAGCAATGTGTGTAGGTTCAGTAATTTTCACATCATTTTGAACTAATTCTGAGCATATCTGGGAGTTTCCTCCTAGGTTTCTAACATAGCTAAAGAAGGCCTTATGATTGTCTTTAGAGTCCTTGGCGATTTTTCTCTCAAAATTTGCCTTTGATGATTTTATGAGAGCTCTTAGTTTTTACTTATAATGATCAAAGGTGTCTTACCTTTCAAGGATTTTGCTCTATCTTGTAGTAGCTTCCTCCTTTTGTTGTAGAGCTTGTTTATGGCTGGGGTCCACCAGACTGGACGCTTGCCTTTGGTACAGAGAGTCTTAGTTTTGTTTGGGATTGCCTGATCCATGCAGTCCTGTAGGTGCTGGTAGAAGGCATTTGTAAGTGATTCAGCGGTTTGAGTAATGTTTACCACTGGCTCAGGGGCCTTAAAGGAGACCACACTAGTTTTAGAAGTGTGAAATCGGCTTTTGAGAAGTTTTTCACTGTGGTCTTTTTGTTTCAGGTGGGGCGGGATGAGGACCTCCAGCGAGATTAGTTTATGATCTGATCTCACCAGTGAGGGGTATAATTCGGTGTTGAACATTTTGATCCCATGTTCGTGATGATGAGATCAAGTATGTTTTCACCTCTTGTGGGGATGGTGACTAGTTGTTCCATGGCATTTGAGTTTATGAACTCCAGGAATCTTTGGGTTAGAGTGTTCGGGCTTGAGTAGTGTTCCCAGTCTATATTAGGGTAGTTGAAGTCACCTAGTATGATGGTGTTTGGAGATACATTTATCCCTCCAATGTTTTCAGGAAGGCCATGTGAGGTTCCTGAGTTTGAGAGGGTGGCCTGTAACATGCTACAAATTGCAGAGCAGTCTTGCCTATGGTTAATTGCACCTGGATGGTCTCCGATGCATCGTGCGTTGCCACCAACCTTGAGGTGTGGGTGTCCTTTATGAATATGGACACCCCCCCCTCCTTTCTTGGTGTTGTCCGGATTTTGGGGCCGGAACGTATGATATGAGGTGAAACCTGTTAGTGCTGGGGTGCTCTCAGGAGCCTTGAACCAGGTTTCTGTCACAGCACAGACATCGATGTTCTCCATTTTGAGAAGGGCCTCGAGTGCGTTCATCTTGAGATTGAGACTTCTGGCATTGAGCAGCATTACCCTTAGTTTTTTTCCTTTTTGGTGTTCTAGGGTGGTAGGTTTAGAATTTGAGCGTTGCCTAAAAGGCACTATGGGGTGGCAAGAGCCTTTGCCAATATCCGGAAGCCCAGGGTGACAGGTGCAAGCCGTCCCTTGCGAAGCAGCGTGGCTTGTCCAGCATGTCATCCCAGGCAGACAGACATTGGATCCCCTTTGAATGACACCAGAATTTAAGCCAATTATTAAAGCTGATCATCTTATCACTGTATTGTGGCATCATTCTAGGTGAAGGTAGGATACTGCTCAAGGTCAGGGTCATACCTGCCTGGGCTACATAATCAGAGAGCTCCTCGACGTCCCTTTTCATGTAGTCCAAGGAGGTACGTCTCAGGTCGTTGACACCAGCGTGGACAATGACTGAGTCATACTTGTACCTGCTGTTGAGAGACCTGAGTGCTTGCGTTATGTGGCGGATTCTAGCGCCCGACAGGCAGCTTACTGTGACCTTCTCCTTACTCAGTCTGGTAGCGGGACGTCAGTGTGTCTGACTATGGAATCACCAATGACAAGTGTGTCTGGCATTTTGTTTGGCCTTAAGGGCTGTGACTGTTTGACACTCTGACTGTGTGGTCTATGTGTTGCATGTGTTGGGTCGTGAGGTGGTAGTTGTTTGGGTGTCTGCTTTGGTGGCCTCTGCTGTTTTGGTAAATTTTGATCAGAGCCTCGAGTATGTCTTTGTGTGAGTATGTGTATGATTTGAAGTTGTGATGGTACCATGTGTGACTGGGTATGTATTGTGTGTGGTTGCCTTCTCCTCCTGTCTGGTCTTGCCAGTCCTATGTTGAGAGAGCTCAGCCTCCAGTTTGGCCGTATAGTTGCATCTCTCGCATGTATTTGTGTTTTGTGGGAGAAGGAGAGGATTGTCTGTGTACATGAGGCAATTGTAACATTGCCTCAATATTCCCAGGTTCACCAGTTGAGCTGGAGAGGACACTAGCAACTGATCCTCGACATACTAGAAGTAGTAGTTAAAGAACTTTCTAAGGGCTCCGGGGCAAGTGGGTTTTAGGCTGGTGGGGTACTATCTATAATAAGAGTGCTTTATCAAGGTGCAAGTACTGTAGGAGTAAGTGCTAGGCTTTACAGATAGAGAATAGTCTACTTGGGAATCAAGTAGAGATGAACTTTTCAGTTATAGGATATGCTGGTTAGATCAGCAGTACAGTTTAGCGTGTTATATAGCAGGGGCTGAAGGGAGCTAGGAATTGGCCCAAAGCGACCAATGGACTACTAGTTTCTGGCTGAAACTTCACCAAATCGGACAAAAGGCGCTCAGTGCTTCCCACTCCCACTGGTAAGCAAAGAAACTTCCCTCCTTCCTAATAAGGCAATGGATCAGTAACAGGAACTAAAAACAAAGCCCAGGGATCAGCAACTCTGAAACTGGACTACTCTAGTTCAGTAACGTGGGAAAACAAGAGATTTTTTGTTTTATTACAGAGATAAGGAAAAAACAGACAGTAAATGCTATAAATGCTGTAAATCGGCTAGCGCACTTTAGTGTGTAGCCTACAGAAACAATTTGCAACAATTAGTAACTTAAAGTGCAATAAACAGTGTAAAATGCAGAAATCACTTAAAGTAGCAGTAAAACAGGCGAAATGCAGTCGCTAGCTTAATAACAGTGGGAAAGCCACAAAAATACTTATATCTGGTAGAAAGTCACTCTTTCAGCTCTCTGCTGCTTGGATCACTCTGCAGGCCACCACGAGGATCTGTGCAGAGTTGGTACAAGCTGGAAAACACGTGTTTAGCGTGTTTTATAGCAGGGGCTGAAAGGAGCTAGGAATTGGCCCAAAGCGACCAATAGACTACTAGTTTCTGGCTGAAACTTCACCAATTCGGACAAAAGGCTGCTCAGTGCTTCCCACTCCCACTGGTAAGCAAAGAAACTTCCTCCTTCCTAATAAGGCAATGGATCAGTAACAGGAACTAAAACAAAGCCCAGGGATCAGCAACTCTGAAACTGGACTACTCTAGTTCAGTAAGGTGGGAAAACAAGAGTTTTTTTTTTTTTTTTTTACAGAGACAAGGAAAAAAACAGACAGTAAATGCTATAAATGCTTTTAAGTGGCTAGCACACTTGAGTGTGTTAGCCTACAGGTAAAATTAAGCAACAAATAACTTTTTAAGAGTGCAAAACAGTTAATCAACACAAAAACAGTTTAAATAGAATGCAGAGCTGTATAAACAGGCTAAGATGCAGTCGCTGAGCAGTAAATATTCAAAAAGCCAGAAAAAAATACTTAAATCAGTTATAGCAAATACAGTTATAACAAATGCTCTGAAATATACTGTATATTTCCAATATGTTTGAGAAGGACAGTCAGAACACAAGAAGGTTCAGGCGAAAAAGAAAAAAAAAAGTTTTGTTTTACTTTTTGAAAAGGTAAAAAGGAGGAACAGAAGGCCTTATCAAATGTTCTCTCTGTATTAAGAAGAATGAGCTAATGACACTAGACTGGGAGGTGTGTCACAGTAGGGGCGGGCAACTGCAAAGCCACCAAGTATAAGAGCAAGACACCAACAGGGAGGGAGGGTGGGACAAAATAGCCTAAAGACAACAAGCTATGAAAGTTTTTAAACAGATAAAGATTTCTGAAGATTCTGAATAGACAAAGTGCTTTATATATATTAAATTATAAAAACAGTAATCTGTTAAAATAATCAAAAGATACTTATATTTTGTAGCTCAGTTGCGGTCAAACAACTTCTCCAGCCTGCACCAAAGACCAGAACAACAACTTTTTTTTTTTTTTTTTACAAGAACACAAAAGAACCAGCCCCCACTAGCCAAGAGATAATTACACAAACCTCTGTCTATCCTGCAGAACATTGAAGGATCCAGTCCTGTGTGACCTCTTGCACATGCATAAAACTAGTAACACCATAAACACCTACTCAAAAGATCTTGACTTCCTCTCAAACATAAATAGGACCTGCTGATGAGATAGATGCATATCCCAGAGAATCCTTGTATGGGATAGAATGCATGTAAAGCAAAGCAGCTGCCTGACCCTCTTTAAACATAACCTTTTCGAACGGGTGGGCAGTCATAAATATACACACACACACTAAATCACAGGAAGACTTCCACAGAAATGCAAGTATACTCGGTAAACCCAAATGTCCCAAAAAAAAAAAAACACCACTCCTACCACACAGAATGAGTCCAAAACCATTCATTATAGCAAAAATGGAAGCAAGTAAGCTAGTAAAGAAGGTAGAAAAGGTGAAGCACATGCAAAAATACAGGATGTGAAGTTGTTCAGTCTCGCCGTTCATTCTTCACTGATGGGTTCGGAGCCAAGCCTCGGCTCCGACACGGCCGACTAGCAAGCTCAAAGTTCTCCAGTAGCTCGAGACCCAACCCCTTATCCCACAATGCACTGCTGGAAGTACCTTAGATCTAGTTCGCCGCGGCACGGATCTCTTGGTTTCCAGCGTTGCTCGAGACTGTTATTGGGAGTTTTCAACTTTCAACAAGTTATATATTTAAATTTTTTATATATCTTTGATTACTTTATAATACTAGATATTACTAGCTAGTGGATAGTTGCTTTCTGTGTTCAAGCCCCTTTCCTCAGTAAAATCTTTCTTTGCCTTCAGCCCTTTGGCCTTAGGATCTCTTTTTTATAGTTGTTAGTCAGTGTTCCCTGTTTGGGACTCTTGTTATTGGATTACTTAATCCTGTTTATATTGATATAGTTGCTAGTTGCCCCTTTTGGGCTGTGTGTGTTTTGTGTGAGTAGTGAGTTAGATTCTAAAATAGCTCATAGTTAAATAGTGTGTTCCATTTTAGTGGAAATTGTGAAATGTCTGAAGAAAAAGATAAACATCCTAAGTCTGGGTTTAAAAAATGCCCAGACTGCGGACAGAAAATGTCCGTCACGGATGCCCATGTGCAGTGTGTTTATTGTTTGGGTGAGGTGCACCTGCAAGAGTCATGCAGTATCTGTCACTCCTTTTCCACCAGAGTGCTTGCAGAAAGGAAGAGGAACTTAATTGATAGGGGTATTATCAAACACCCTTTTTCTGAGGCATTGTCTGACCAGGATGGGGCCAGCAAATGATCCAAATCTTCCTCTGAATCTAGGTCTAAAAAAGGAAAAACGTCAGAAAGTGTGGTGACTTCAGCTCCACTGCCTTCGGAGCCGACAGTCTGTTCTTTTCAGAACCGGGACACTGCTGTGGAACTGGTTGCCGAAAAACCTCCATCCATACTGCTCCAATCGGCTCCATCTGTTCACTCTTCCAGGTCTTCTGTCAGCCTTTCTGATCTGGATATGGACCGGCTGGTTCAGAAACACTTAAAGGCACCAGGCCTAGCTAAATTGCTGTTGGCTCAGACCCAACCGTCGGAGACGAAGACCACTACTCTTGAATTGTCTGCTCCTCCTCCGAGCCATACTGGACCTTCGGAGCCAGAGGAGGCCAACCTGATGATTGTGGATCCCTTGGAGCTGACATCTGCTCCAGTGTTGTCGGCTCCATCTGCCCGGACGTTCTTGGCACCGATCGGGGACTCTAGGAGCCAACACTCTCCGGTCAGGTCCGGGGAGGATAGCCGCACCGACTTGTAGGTGCCGACTCTTCCTCCCGGGGCCACAGCTCAGGTGACCTCGGCTCCTACCTCAGGCTCGGATCCCACGGTTTCGGTGTGGGAGGAGATCGCGGCTCCATCAGATCCATCGACTCCTTCACATCGGAGCCGAGGTGCATTCGAAGCCATGAGGCGAGTGTTGTCTCCTAAGACTTCCTCATCTCAAGGTCTGGCCTCTTCTTCCCCTGAAGTGCCTGTGTCAGTTTCTGTCTCCTCCGATCATCCCAAGCGTAGAGACCCTGAGCCTCAGGTAACCCTACAGGGCGCTCCCTGCTCTTCTGAGACCTCTCCAGAAGTTCCCCCTGAAGAGGTTCCCAGGAAGACATTCTGCAAGAGGAGGCATTTGGACCCCCCCCAGGAGTCTCTTACATAGGACACCGATTTGGATGACTCAGAAGGGTCCCCTAGATCCCCCTCTGAGGACATCTCCTTTGCGGAGATTCTTGAAATTCTTAGGCAGAGGGGTGAGTGGCAGTCCAAGAGCCCTACTGAGGACGAGTCGGTTCTCCTGAAGGCGTTCGGGTCCCAACCTTTCACCTCTTGGGTATCTCCGCCCTCTGATGAGCTTATGGATCTGGTCTGTCGTAGGGCTTGGGAGTCACCAGAATCTATGGAACCTGTTCCTAGGAGGCCTAATAAGTTTATTTCTGCCCCCGGGGATAAGTCCTTTTTGACCAAGGGAGTCCCTGTTGATGCCATGGTGGTGGCGGCAGCCATCAAAAAGGAAATATCTGAGACTTTCTTGACTATCCATCCTCCTAACAGAGAATCTAGGATCATGGATAGATGTGGGAAATGTATGTTCAGTGACTTTCTCACTCAGATCTCTGAACTACTTGACACATTTTACCAGACTGCAGAGCGATCTCCTTAAGGAGTTGGGAGATACTCTTCTGGGTGCTGTAGCTATGAGTGTATCCAACAAGATTGCCACTCAGCTCTCTACCCTCAATTCGATAGTCAACTCGTCCATGCGTCTTGTATCTTATGCAGCTGATGGTTCGAGTAGAGCCGCAGGTACAGGAATTGCTCTTTGTAGGCATGGCTGGATGCGACTCTGTTCCTTCGCAGAACCCTTCAAGTCTTCCTTTACTAATACCCATTTGACGGGTTAATACCCCATTTGTTTGGGCCAAAGGTGAAGGAGACTTTGACCTGGTGTGAGCAAGAAGGAAAGACTCTGTCTGCCGTCGGAGTCCATTTTTCCACCCCCACTCGACCCTTTCCTAAAGGTCAGAGGGGAGGAAAGATGTGGTTCCGGAAAGCCCAAGGAGCCTTTCAAGACACATGTAGAGCCCCCCTCCAGAGGCAGAGGAGGGGGTTTCAATGGAAGATGCTGCCCTCGCGGCAGAGGGGGTCCGCAACACCAGGGTGACAGAGATCATTTCTCTGGTCAGTCCTACCAACGCTCTTGAAGGGAGGCCCGGCTGTCCTACTCTGGAGGCAGTCTGGGGTCACTTATCATTGTACCCAAAAGCCTGGCTAAATATAACAAATGACAGTTGGGTACAAAGTATTATTTCCAGAGGGTATTTCATACCGTTCTCCACCCAGCCCCTTCCCATCAAAAAAATCCCAGACGTTCCATCCAGTCACATGGGACAAGCAGCAATAGAGGTACGCCGATTGCTAGTAAAAAGAGTCATCCAGCCAGTTCCAGCAGACCAGACAGGATTAAGGAACTTAAGATTATTTTTGGTTCCAAAGAAAACTGGGGACTGGAGACCTATTTTGGATCTCAGCAGACTCAACCAGTTTGTCAGAAAAGAGAAGTTCCGAATGGTCACCCTACAGTCCATACTCTCATTTCTAGGGAAGGACAATTGGATGTGCTTGATCGATCTCAAGGATGCTTACTATCACATAAAGATAGCCAGGCCATCCAGAGATCACAAGTGTTTCTGGCTGGGAGCCAATCGTTACTAATTCCGTGCTCTGCCCTTTGGTCTCACTACAGCCCCCAGAGTGTTCAACAAGTGCATGGCAGTAGTCACGGCTCACCTGAGGCATCTAGGATTCCAGGTGTTTCTGTATTTGGACGATTGGCTCCATACCTCCACCATCAGGCATCAACTTCTTCAAGCGAGAGAGGCTACTCTGACACTCTGCGATCGGCTAGGCATTACAGTCAACTTCGAAAAGTCTGCCTTGTTGCCATCACAGCATATCATTTTTATAGGGACAGAATTAGACACGTCAACCACCACTCTCCATCTTCCACCCGAAAGAATTTGTATTCTTTGCCAACACATCATGTCCCTGATATCAAAGAATAGAGCACCAGCTGCAGTGGTATTGAAAGTTCTAGGATTGATGGCGGCAGCTATTTTAGCAATCCCGTTAACAAGGATGCATATGAGAATCCTTCAATGGATTCTATTCACACAGTAGTCTTACCAAGAACTTCCAATGAGTCACATGATCCTGATAACGAATTCCTGCAAGAAGGATCTTCAGTGGTGGTTGACGTCTCTTCATGTCACAATAGGATGTCCCTTCATGCTCCCCCCTCCAGTTGCCACTGTGACCATGGACGCTTCCCTGATAGGGTTGGTGGGCTTTTTCAGGGAAAGACTGCCCAAGGCACATGGACATATCAAGAATCACATCTGCATATCAATGTCCTGGAGATGAGAGCAGTACTTCTAGCGTTGCAATACTTTCAGGACTCTCTTCCTCTAGGGACAATTGAAATACAGACAGACAACATGTCAGTGGTCTGGTACCTGAACAAGCAAGGTGGGACCAAGTCTTATCCCCTTTGCTGTGAAGCTCTCAGAGTATGGCAGTGGGCATTGTCATCCCAGCGCTTTCTGTTAGCAACGCACATCCCGGGCAAATCCAACATCATAGCGGACAGACTGAGCAGAGAAATTTTATTGCCCCACAAATGGTCACTCAGACAAGAGATTGCGGACAGGATCTTCCTTAAATGGGGCCAGTCTTCCTGCGACCTGTTCGCCAGTCACATCAATAACAAATGCAGAAGCTATTTTGCCCTGATTCCCATGCCAGGTCACTCCCCGAGGTATGCTCTTGTCCACAATTGGCCCCAGGGTCTCATCTACGCATTTCCACCAATTCCCCTGATACCCAAATTCTTACAGAAAGCAAAGTCGCTGGGATGGACGATCATCCTTATAGCCCCTCATTGGCCTCAGCAGATTTGGTTTCCATTTCTTTACCATCACATTCTGGAAGATCCATGGATCTTGGTCCCGGTTCCAGACTTGTTGACACATCCGTCAGGGGATCTTCATTCATCCTTGCAGACACTGAAGATAACCGCTTGGCTGCTCCAGTTCCCCGCATAGCCAGGCTCTATAATCTTTCCCATGACACTAGTCAAATTTTGTTGGCTTCCCATAATCCTTCCACTAGAAAATGGTATCGTAGTAAGTGGAAGAGATTTTCCATTTGGGCTTCTTCCCACAACATTGACCCTTACAAAGCGCCATTGTCTTCTATCTTACAATTTTTGACAGAAATCTTCAACAAAGGAGCAGCGGCTGCTACGGTGAGAGTGGAATTAGCTGCTATATCTAATTTCCATCTAGGAATCGATGGTTTGAATATTATGGCTCACCAATTGTCTAAGGCTTTTCTAAAAGATTCTTTTCACATGAGGCCTCCAGTGAAGACACCTTATTCCCCCTGGAATTTGAATTTTATGTTATCTCGTATCATTCTTCCTCCTTTTGAGCCTGCATCATCTTGTGAACTAAAATTTCTGTCATGGAAATCTATCTTCTTAGTAGCCATTACTTCAGCCCGCAGAGTATCAGAGCTACAAGCCCTATCCATCAAGCCCCCTTATATGGTCTTCCATACTGACAGAGTATCTCTCAGGACAAATCCATTCTTTTTGGCCAAAGCATGTTCTGAGATTAACATTAATCAAGTCATTGAGTTGCCCGTTTTCTTCCCTAATCATACCAAAAAATTGGAATATATGTTGCACAAACACGATGTTCGTAGACAACTTAGATTTTATTTGGACAGAACAAAAGACATTAGGAAATCAGATCAGCTCTTTGTGTCTTTTTCCGAGGCCAGGAAAGGTAAACCATTTGCTAAAACAACCCTGTCTAAGTGGCTGTCAGATTGTATCACCTACACATATTCTTGTCATAACATGCCCTTGTCTAGTAAAGTAAAGGCTCATTCAACCAGAGCAGTTTCTACCTCTTCAGCCTTTCAAGCCAAATTATCTTTAGACAACATCTGTGCAGCAGCCACATGGTCTAAACCTCACACTTTTATAACTCATTACAAAGTGGATAAGGCCTCCAGGGACAGGGCTTCATTTGGTTCTATGGTTCTGAAGAGTGTACTTCCGTGAGCCACCCAAGATCAGGGTTCTAGGGATGATACCCATCAGTGAAGAATGAATGGCGAGATTGAACAACTTCACATAAAGAAGTTATGTACTCACCGTAATGTTCCATGTGAGTTGTTCCATCTCGCCTTCATTCTCACGTCCCTCCCTCCTTCCCCCTCCTGGCTGGCAGTTGACCTGGACGCTGTTTTCATCCTGGTTTTTCAATTTGTCTTCATTCCTAGGCAGAATAATTATTGTACTTCTATATGGTACGCAGCAAACAAGATCTGAGGTAATTCCAGCAGTGCATTGTGGGATAAGGGGTTGGGTCTTGAGCTACTGGAGAACTTTGAGCTTGCTAGTTGGCCTTGTGAACCCATCAGTGAAGAATGAAGGCGAGATGGAACAACTCACATGGAACGTTATGGTAAGTACATAACTCCTTTTTTCAGTTGGTAACCATCTTCTTCCGTTCTGAGTTTGGACTGATTCTGTGCGGTGGTACTCATTCCATAATAAATATGCCCTCAGTCCGGCCCCTCAAACCCTCATTGAAAGGTATCAAAACTATTAGTCATGTCAGTAGGTACCTACAATTTTGCATATTGTGGCTATGCTGCTAGTAGTCCTCTGGATCAATAGGTAGTATTGACCTATGAGTCTGTCATTTCAGCAGCAGCAGCCATATTTAAGTTCAGACAGAAGTGTGTGTGTGTACATGTGTGTGTGTGTGTGTCTGTTTTCCCCCTCAAAAGCTTGTGGTCTTTGACAGAGGGACTGTTTTCTGTGAAATATTAATTTAAATTAATAGTTCGATTGCCTGAAGTAGCTAACTTCATATGTATAAAAACAGAGATTCTCACCATATGATCGAAGTTCCATAACCTCGAACATCTAAATGGAGATCTCTGTAGAGCGCGGAACGGGAATATTCTGCGATGTCGGAGTTGGTATATTTTAGTAGCGGGGGGGTGTGGGGGGTGCAGGGGGGCTTGCCCCCTGCATACATGCAATGTTAATGCTTTGTGTTTTTTTTTTCTTCTTTTTTTTGAATAATTGATGTTACGGAACTTCAATCATATGGTTTCAGCCGTATGAGTTTCGAGGTTCTGTGCTTCAATTATTCAACATAGACCCAAATATATATATATGTATGTGTATGTATATATATATATATATGTATATATATATATATATATATATATATATATATATATATATATATATATATATATATATATATATATATATATATATATATATATATATATATATACATATATATATATATATATGTATATATATATGTAGTTGGGTCTAGGACTATTCACTGAAAGCACATTTCACTGAAAGTCAAATGACTGTGCACAAATCACTGAAAGCTCAATTCACTGAAAACACAATTCACTGAAACACATTTCACTGAAAGTTATATATGGCCTTTTCCCCACTGTTGTGCGACCCTGGAGTTAGTATATATAGTAAGGGGGACATATTTTGGATATATATTAAGTTCAAAAAAGAGTAATTTATTGGACTTGCAAGTATCCATGTACATAGTTCAAATTATTTAAAATAGTTGGGGCACGGTGCCCCCCACACCCCCCTTACTATATATACTAACTTCAGGGTTGCACAACAGTGGGGAAAAGGCCATATATAACTTTCAGTGAAATGTGTTTCAGTGCATTGTGTTTTCAGTGAGTTGAGCTTTCTGTGAATTGTGCACAGTCAAATGTGTTTCAATGAAATGTGCTTTCAGTGAATAGTCCTAGACCCATATATATATATATATATATATATATATATATATATATATATATATATATATATATATATATATACACACACTGTTTCACAATGCCCTTTGGCAAGCATTGATATTTGTACCAAGTACAACTCCCTCATCCCTTATTGCTTGATTTAAATACATGAGATTTAATGCATACAAGTCAAGATATGTCTTGCATGTACAATATTTTAAAATGTACAATTATGTTGCAATGGAATGTTGTGGAGTATGAGGTAACATATTCTAACACTGTAAAGTCATACATCATATTCAAGCTTTGGAGAAATTAGTATAAAAGCAGTATATTAAAATGATACAACTGTAGTTATTGTCTGAACATTTGGCAATAGGTTTGTATGTCATTGTGTTTGTTTAAGGTATGCTGTGTATCTTCCTGCTTTTCGAAAACATACTTTAAACCTGATTCCAATACCTGTATAATTTCATCAATAAGGAATAATATGGTACAACCAAATAGAGAAACTCTGAACAGAAGTCCTGTATACTGCTTTGGATTTGTAATAGATGTGTTTTGGTCCTTTTTACTTATCTTTTCTGCATCTATTGGAGTTGCCCACACTTTCCCATGTCAAATACTTTTCTTTTGTTGAAACTTTCTTTTTTAAATTCTATACCCGACCTCAGACCCCCTACTGACTTCCGTGCAAGTCTCCAGGCTATTTTAGGTTTTCTGGTGGGCTTCGTGGGAATGTGCTTTGTGGTGTTTGTGTATTAACTCTCACTGATGAGGGCAGCTTGCACAACAGTACGTCAGTATGCGCATGTGCTAACTGCCAAGAAGGGCCGTGTTATAAAAATAACCCACAGGTCTATTATAATTTAGTGCCATTGCCAGGTTATGTTTGCATCACAAACTTATTACTTGGACAGTGATTAGTGTCAATATTGGATATAGGCTGGTCTTGCAAAGAGCAGCTTTGGAGTCCCCTGGTAGTGCAAAGCAGTTTATCCTAAAGGACCCGTTCTGTAGAGTTGCAAAATGACATTTCTTATGTCTTGAAGCCCCCCACAACACACACACACACACACACACACACACACACACACACACACACACACACACACACACACACACACACACACACACACACACACACACACCTCCAAGATCACTAACTCTCTGAGGAAGGTGCATCATAAATTTGCAGAGTCAATGGTTTGCAGTCATTTGTGATGAATCAAGTATTGCATGACTGATCATCATGAAATTACTTGTAGAAAAATGCCTGTTGAAGTATCAGTTTGTCTGGCTGCTGTAAGCTATTTAAAATATAGTTTATCAAATTTAAGCAGCAAACTAGACTTTATAGAATTTCACAGTTTGTAGAGTTTTTCCCAGCTGTAACCAGGGTATGGACGCTTATACTTTTATATTTCCTAATAAGTTTAAGGATGTTTTACTTGTGCAAAGATGTTAGAAGATGCCTTCTGCTGTTTGGTACACAATGTGGACATTCATTTGATATGTTCACAAATGTTGCTAATTTCTGTGTTGTGTCTTTTAGGGGACTCTGTGTTGATGCTCTTATTGAACTGTCCGATAGCGATGCTGACTGGAAACTGAGTTTTTCTGAATTCCTCAACTGCCTGAACCCTGCTTTTAACCCACCTGAGAAGAGTAAGTACACAGAAAAATATTTGGAAGTAAATTTTAGGTACAAGAAAAGGAAACAGTATGCTTACTTTCTGAGGAAATCTATGTTGTTTTCCAGCAATCATTTGCTGGCCTTTCTCCTTTACGATAATTAGTTTACATTGCTCATATCCAATAAGAATGCATTTTGTCTGCAGCTGCAGTGTCTCTGACTTTCCATTCTTCAGTGATGTGCATTAGTGATTATCAGAATTAGTTACCATGTTGTCAGATCAGATTCCAAGACTATATTTAGTTTGGTGGGAATGGTATTTCACGGCGGTTATGTGACAGCTTAATTATAGAATGGATTACTTGCTCTCTTTTTTAAAATTTTTGCCCCCACCTCCACCACCACTGACATTTAGTCCACACTCGGATGACTTTCATAGGGTCGTACAGGGTAGCATCAGTAATGGTCACTGTTGCAACAGAGAGGACATTGTATTTATGGGGGGGGTGGGCATGCAGTATGCAAATCACAAGCATGCCCCCATTTGTGTGACAAAGCAGTACCTGCTCCATCCTCTCCAGCTCTCTGTTGAATTGTGACCACATCACCACTCTTTAGTCTTCACTGGAGGGGTACCTATTTACAAAAGAAACAAAACCCTCCCAGAGAGCTGGTGTCAGCCATTTGATCCTCCATCCCCCCAGCCAGACATGCAGCTCCTGACTTGCTAGTCAGTTTCACATGGCCAGCAGAGTAGTCAAACACCCTGCAACTGTGCCTTCGGCTGGCTTAGCACTTGCTCTTTTTACTCTCCATATATCATGCAGCTGTACAGCAGCAGCATTCTGTTTTTAAGGTGGTCAGCTTCCCAGCTTTGACCTTTTTAAATTCTTATTCTGATTATCACATAATTTAATAGCTGCACACCACTGACAAGCAGCTATGACCAAAGTGACCTTCTATGGCTTACATGTTTTATGGGAGCCCTTTGGGTCAGTACAAGCTGGTGAGGAAAAATAGCAAGCTCTTGAGGAAAGGGAGTTTAGACACTGAGCAGTAGAGTATGTTTACATGCAGTTGCAATATCTAATTTTGAATGCATGTGGAGTTAGAATTTACCCTCCCTCTCTTCCTTCAGTATGACACTAAAAAGTATTAAGAAGCAGACAAATTGTCCCATCTGAGTAGAGTATAGACTGCCCGAGTCATGTCCACCCTTTTTCTGCCAGTCAAGTTGAAGTCCAATCACTTTACACTATGTTTATTTATTATTTATTAATATTTATTTACCAGGAAATTCTGACTGGGCTGAACCCTTTTTCAGGGGAAATCCAGGGAGAAAAGCTCCAGAATACAAAACTTTGAGTGTACATACGTGGAACATGAGGCAGTTTATAACATAAAATATACTGAAGTCAAATAAAATAAAATAAAAATAGCACAAGCTACAGAGGTTTAAGGTATGAGTGTAGTGTGGATATAGCATTACAGAACTGTCCATATTTTTGCCTCATAGGTTTGGTTTGATCTTCATACTATTTGTGGTTTTCTGGCAAATCACTGGGATGATCTGAAGATTGAAGTCACCAAGTAGTGATATACATTTGAGTTTCAGACTTCATATCCTTCAGAAAATGTATGTTAACACAAGCCCTGTTACTATAGCAACTTTCTAAGTTTATAAGAGCAATATTTAAAATCTGTCCCTATTTTTGGGCATTTGACCCCATTTTGACAGGCTTTGTCAGTTTTCTTGCACTAAGAGGTTGAGAGGATGGTAAATTATACCGTGCAGAAAAAAAAAAAAAAGGAAAATTAACACCTGAACAAAAATAATTATATACAGACTTGTCAGCTGTTAGTTACTGTTGAGGGAGTGCAAAGGCTTTTGGTTTAAACTGAATGCAGAGAGAGAATACCATATCACTGCCTTTTTAGTTTAGTTTATTCTTAATTACATTATTTTAGCTCATGATTTCACTGAGAGTACAGATTGCCTTATTACCAGTGGACAAAGTGAACTACATTGGTGGGTTTAATTTTTTGTTTCACTCAAATTACTTCATCCAAAGCAGTACTGGGTGACCGCGAACATAGCTAAATAAGGGCTGTTAAACATCTAGGACCATCCCAAGACTTTGACCACAAGGTAGCGCTTATCAGTCTGAGTAGATGAACAAATCTGCAGTCTCAGAAGCTAAACAGTATGGCACCAGTCCCATAACCTTCATATGTAGTTATTGAGCTTTCATTTTATTTCCATTTTATCATTTGGAGTCAAGCATGCGTCATCATGGACTTTTTGCATGTTTCTTGCTGCACTGTCTAGTGCTCCCTCACAAGTTAGCCACCTTTTAATTTTTAGTCAGATACTATAGAGCATTCATATTCTGTGCACTTGTAGTTTATTTAGATCTCATGATGCCAGCATCGATCAAGTCCTGTGTTTTTCTTGAATCCTTTATCTCAAAGAAAAACAAATCTGCAGTGGCAACACTTGCACTGCTCACTTTAAAATAAACTAAAAATGCACTGGAATAAAGAGTCTCAAGCTCAGTACAACAAACATTATTTAATTATTGAGACATTTCACCCCACATATTCAAAAGATGTCATTACAATAAACAGTGAGGCATACCCCAACACTTAAATATTGACAGAAATGTCACATAAAAAAGTCAGCAAACAATAAACTTGCAGAAAGACTTCTAACATTTGCTTAGAAAGTCTGAGTGCACATTCATTATATCTAAGACATCAGCTTTAAAATACTTATTTTGAAGTGCTTTTAATGCTGTCATTTAATAAAGGGGTTTTGATTGTATTTAAAAGCAGCTGACAGTGTGCCTTTTTTTTTTGCAAAAAATAAATAAAAAAAAAATTAAAAAAAAAGAGTTTTCCACTTATCTCCTCAATGGTTTAACAAAACACTATTTATCACAAAAAGAGACAAATAGTTTAACAGTTATGCTTTGCTGCATACATCTGGAAAGGGTATTTTTTGAGAGATTAACTCAAGTGATTGACAGTGGTCATGTTGTGCACACAGCATACCTTCTTTTATTACTGTGCCACATCCCAATGTTATCAACAATCTGAAAGCACTCTAAAATGATTCTTATGTAGTTAGAAGCATATCTAATTGGATGGGTGACAAAACCCACACTGCGTGAGTCATAGGCCTGTCTCAATGAGCATGAAAGTAAGCAGTGGGGTACCACGTGGTTCTGTGCTGGGACCTCTGCTGGTTAGCATATACTTCTGTGACCTCCAAATAAAAAAAACAGGAATGCTGGTTAACCAAGTGTACCAGTGAGTGTAAAGTGGGTGTTGCAAACAATACAAAGAGTACTTACACATATTAATGGCTGGTGCACTAAAAATGGGCTAAAACTTAATGCAAAAAAATATAATATTGTTGCTTTTGCCAAACAAGTCCTTCACACAACTTGGAGTACAGAAAATGCCCCCTCCAAAATGAAGATGTTGTGAGAGACCCTTCGAACACAGATAACTACCTGTCCTTTGCTCACAGTGTTGCAGCAGTGGTCAGGAAATCCTTCTGTCTAGCACCTGTATATTCTCCACTCATCAGGCCTATCATAGAATACAGTGTCCCCTTTGGAATGCATTTTACTAAACATATTAACCAGTTGGAGTGACACCATTGTTTCCTGACAAAAAAAAAGATCCTGGCCGTAAAGCACCTGAGCTATCAGTAGGGGTTGGAGGTCTTGAACGTGTATTTAGTATCCTGTAGGCTCCTTGCGGGTGATCTGTGGCTTGCCTTTCAACAGCCTTTTTATTTCTCTACGAATCAAATAATCCAGTGTCAATGACTTGAGGTGCACCTGCCTGAATTATATGAAGAGAGACACGATGCAGTAGGTATAAGCCTAAAATAAGTCAGCATTTTTCCTTCTGCAGGAATGATTCCACAATATGAGCAAAAAATATTTGAATTTAGTAACTGGCTTAGTTTTTGGTGTCATTCAAAGGGGATCCAGTGTTTGTCAGTCTGGGGGAATATGATCAACAGACCATGCTGCCTTGCCAGGAATGGCCTGCATATGTCCCCTCTGCTGTCTTGATTATGAGAAAAGACTTTGTCCACCACCATAGTGCCTTTTTTAGGCAATGCCAACCTGATAAACCTGTCAACATAATGAAACAAGCAAAGGAAAGTATGAAGGAGTTACTTTTCAATGCTAGGAGCCTGAACAAGAAACTCCACTCCCAACATCCCTTCCCACCTTGGAAGGCACCGACGTCTACAGAGTGACTAAGACGTGGTTTAAAATAGTGGAAATCACTCTGGCTGTGCAGGGCTATAATGCCGACCAGTTAGTGTGCAGGAGGGGAAAAAGGCGGAGGTGTTTCAAACTACATCCAGAAGAGACTCGGGTCAAGGCTGGTAAAGCAGCACAATGAACTAGAGCTTCTTCATGTCCAAATAACCATATGAAAGGTCTTGTACCATATATTAGCCAGCAGTAGAGCTCCCTGTATACCAAAACAAAGCCAAACCACCTAGCTACAGGAACTAGAATCACTTGGTATTAAGCCCAATACCATTTTCTATAGGTGATTTAAACTATCCAGCTATAGATTGGGAAACCTGCACCACCACTAGTGCACAAGCACAGAGATTCCTGGACTCAATACAAATGCCCTGGAACAAGTAGTCAGAGTACCCACTCGGGCAGTAACATCCTTACTAATATGGGAGCATCTTGCACCATCCCTGCATATCTTTATCACTTGTTAAGTTCTGAACATAAAGCAGTCTCCTTTGAAATAAAACTGAAATCAGAGATCCTTCCATCCAAGGTGCCATTAGAAATTTCTTTAAGACTAACTGCCTACTCCTAAGTGATACATTGGTAAGCTTCAAATCCCCACCAAACCCAGTTAACTGTACTGAATGTGCAGAAATGTGAACCTACTACACTATACCAGCATGTAAACAGCTGCATAGATGCAGCTGAACCCTATCGGAGCAAGTTCAGGGCAACCCCCAGAAACAAACCCACATGGTGGAACCATAATATCAACAAGCTTTGTAATAAAAGGAAGATAATTTTGACCAAAAGTAGAAGAGCAGTTCCCAGAATGTCAGAGCCCTTGTCACTGAGCTTTATAAAATCCACCAATGACAAGTCTGAGGCTTAAATAGCTACCCAAGCCAAGGACAGTGACAAGGCATTTTTATTTATGTTCATAATCTCAAAGCAGATCATAGCAATGCACTGAGCTGATTGTGAATGATATTACTTACACTGAGGCTGAAGATATAGCAACTCTACTGGCAGATAAATTTAACTCTAACTTTATTCCTGTCTCCCTTCTGTCTGTCCCTCAAGATATACCTGAAACTGGCACGCCTGCAGCTGTTACACAAGACCAAGTCCTAAAAGTGCTATCAAAATCTCAAAATATTGCATTGATGGGTCCTGAAAATATCTCTGGATTATCTTAAATAGCATGAAGCCCAATTTAGCCATACCCCTAACAACACTGTTCAGTCTCAAGCTCCATACAGGTTTTGTACCAAATGAATGGAGAACAGCTGCAGTTGCCCTGCATAAGAGAGGACTTTCCACATACCCAGGCAATTACAGACCCATACGTCTGATGAGCCTCATATGCAAAGCCATGGAAAGAATTATCATGGAATTAATCTGTCAGGGCATAGGGAACCTCCAAACACTGGACCCGTCTCAGTTTGGATTCATCAAGGGCAGGTCATGCTTACTCAACCTGGTGGATTTTTTTGAAAAAGTCACCAAAGCAGTACATGAAGGCAGAGTGGTACAGACCACATACCTTGACCTGGCAAAGCTTTTGACACAATTCCCCACTCAGGTATAGTAGAAAAGCTAAATAAACTGGGAATAAACCCCTATATCAATTGCTTATTTGCCAAATGGCTTAGAGATAGGGTGCAGATAATCAAAATAGGAGACATTGCCTCCACAAAGAGACCAGTCAGCAATGGAGACCCCCAGGATTATGTGCTGGGACCTGTCCTGTTTTGGCATCTACTTTTCTCAAGTAAAAGCCAATACCAAAAGCTATGAGCAATCATTGAATCCGCAAAAAAAATTAGCCATCCTGCAGGAACATTTCTCCCAAATAAACAGCTGGTGCCAAAATCATGGACTGAAACTAAATGCCAAAAAATGCGTTACTACCACACTAACAGTGCACCCCTAAGAGTTGGCCAAGTTGTTTGGGATTTGGAAACTATTTGAATAGTGACCTGATTTTTGACCAACATGTGTCTACTGCTGTAAGAATGTCCTTCTATTTTGAACAGCTTATAAAAGAGAGATTATGTCTAGATCTAGGGATGTCATTGTCCCTCTTTAATCAGCCCTCATAAGGCCAGTCATTGAATATATGCCCGTTTTGGCATGTATCTGTCCAGACACATGCTACAACTGGAATGTCCACAGAGCTACTTTGCTAAAAGGATACAATGTCTGAATAGCCTGAATAATGTGTCCTACGTGGACTGACTCAAAGCTCTGTCACTATACTCAGTATCCTGCAGACTGCTAAGAGATGACCTGTGTCTAACATACAAGGAATCCTCTGACCCATTCATGATGGATTTACTGCACATCAGCAAGTCAGATGGCATCAGAAATACTTGGTTTAGGAAGCTAAACCTGAAATGCAACATCAGTAGAACAGTTTGGACTGGCAGGTATATCTCACAGAGGATACTGCTGCTGTGGAATTGATTCCCCATCCACATAAAACAGATTTTATCCCTGTCTGCATTCAAGTGCAAATTAGATCTGTGGATGGGAAATATAGTGTGTGTGTGTGTGTGTGTGTGTGTGTGTGTGTGTGTGTGTGTGTGTGTGTGTGTGTGTGTATATATGGTATATATATATATATATATATATATATATATATATATATATATATATATGTTTATATATATATATATATTTTTTTTTTAAACAAGAAACATCTTTATTAAACTATCACTTATGACATAAGCAATCATACATCTATGTAAATGAAAACAAACCATATTGGCATAACCCTGGCTGCAAGTATTTTACATCACAAACCATATTGACATCATCCTAGTTGCAAACATTATACCTCACTTATAATCTACCCAATCATTGTCAGTCAAACATTACATAGCTCTTTCAAACCCTGCCTTCCTTTAAACCTAATTTCTCCTCTGTATATACTGTTCACACAGTTCCCCTTTTTTCCAGTGTAATTTGCTCCTACCCTTTTCTAAAGATCCCAGTTCCAGTTGTTTATCTCTGTTACTATAGTCACTACTTCTAGTGCAGTTGGTTTAGACTTTGATTTTCATTTTCTAGTATTTGTTTTTTTTTGGCAGCCAGCATTATTAGACTCAGCAAGGCCTTGCCATGTAGGCAATTCCAATTCTGTATCATAGCTCAGAAAAATAATTTCCATAGTTGCACCAGTTTGCTCACCCAGCAACAGATTAGTCTGCAGGGAATCTTTACTGCCAACTCATTACACTTGCAGGAAATATGTTCCCAGTTGCCTCTTAATTCTCTATCACACATCCAACATTTACTGTCTACCTCAGGAAATATGTAGAAATTTCCAAGCAAAAATCCTTAGTCTTCTAGATTTTGTTGTATATTAAGGAGGCATGCATATATCCCCATTGTTTCTTTGTGAATTGCTTATCCAGTCTCTCTTCCCAATCCTTCCTAACCTACTTTGATTGATTGTTATAGTTACCATGCAATATTTTATATGCTGTACTAATTATTCCTTTTTTATAGACAACTTCTGTTCCTGATTCTACTAAAAGCTCTACCAGTGCTGGTCTTTCATTTAGGACCCCCTATTTATTTTTCTTTGCCTGTACTCTGATTTCAGTCCTTGACAAGGAGGGTGATCTCTAACCTGCAGTCCAAATAAATTATTGGTGTCTTCCCAGTCTTATTACCTTTCCCTCTCTAGTTATTTGTTCCCAATACTTTGGTTCCTTTGCCAGTTTTCTCAAATAAATTTCAGCCCCCTCTTGCCTTTCGTCTGTATCCCTAATTGCAGTCATCCCTTTCGGCCTCTCCTTTCTCCATGCCTGTGTTGGCTTAGTTCTTGGAAAAGTTTCCTCTACTTTATGAATATTGTATTCTGTATGGTTATTGTTATTCTCATTAAAGATTTGCATCCAAAATCCCAACCCCTCCTTGTTTCTTGAGCCCCCCCCATTTCGTCATCATCCCTTTCCACTTTGAATTATAAATCTGTGCTTGTGCTATGTATAGGAGCCTTAACTGTTTAGCTCTGACATACCCCTTCAAGTCAGGTAATCCTAGTCCACCTTGTTCTATTGGAAGAATCAGCTTATCCTACTTGACTCTTGCTGTTTTCTCCTCCCAGATAAAATCCTTGAGCTCTTCATTAATTGTAATCCACAACTTCTCCTCTGGTTGATAAAAATATGCCTGACTTGTGTATAAGACTAAAGAGACTAAAACACCTTAAGTGCTTGTATCTTACTATCCATATCAATACAGCAGAGCTTCCAATGTCTAACTTTGTGTGTTATCTTTTGTTTAATCTCTTCCCATATATCCTTATCTGCCACACCAGTATCATTTTTAATCCATACTCCTAAGTACTTCATTTTATAATATGGATATTGCTGAACCAGTTCATGTGTTGATACATAATTTAGCACTATTGCCTTTGTTTTAGCCTCATTAATTTTGTAAACTGAAAAGATTTGAAACTGTCTCAAAAAATATTCCACAACAATGTAATGTCCTTTTTTCAGATATAAAATACTATTATCTGCAAATAGAGACAGCTTTTCTTGACTACCATAACAATTATATCCTTGAATTTCTCAGTCCCTTAGTTTATTTGCCAAGAGTTCTAAATATAATGCAAATAACAAAGGGGAAAGAGAACACCCCTGCCTGGTTCCTCTGCTCAAGCAGAAATTATTAGAGAGGTCCCTGTCCACTTTAATATTTGTCTCCAGTCCCTCGTATATCCTCCTAATCAACCTTATCATTTTATCAGGTAATGCAAATGCTTCCATTGTCCTGTTCATAAAGTCCCAGCTTACTCTGTCAAATGCTTTGCATCAAGACCCACCAACAACAGTGGTATTTTCTTACATTATGCTTCACTCTGGATCACCAGTGTTCTGTTAATGTTGTCAAATGTTTGCCTCCAACAAAACCACATTGATCCATATCAATCAATTTTGGCATAATGTTTTACCATTGTTTTAGCCATTATAGACATGAACACTTTATAGTCATGGTCTAGTATTGTAATGGGCCTGTATGAAGCTGGTTCTGATGGATCTTTACCCTCTTTAGGTATTACAGCTGCCATTGCTTTCTTCCAGGATGTTAGTACCTTTTCTTCTCTTAAAATACTGTTAAACAAAACCTTCCTGTTCTTTATCACTTTTTCCCCTCCTAGCTTCCAAACTTCCACAGGAATACCATCTATTCCTGGGGACTTTCCTCTAGATTGATTATACATCACCATTTTATGTCAACTCCTCCTGTCCTAACTGAAATGAATTGAGCCTCATCTGCCTCTAACCTTGTCATATTTAATTATTCCATAAACATTTCCATTTGTGCTTTTTCTTGATTTCCATATTTCTCTGTTTTATACAGACTTTCACAGAATTTCAAAAATATTTCTAATGCCTGTACAGGATCTCTTGTTAACATCCTTGTTATCGGCTCCCTAAGATTTGTGATGGCCCATTCTACTTTTTTTGCCTGAGTCTTTGTGCTAACAGTTTTCTGCTCTAGAGTTATTATAAAAAAAAGCCCCCCCCCCCCCCACACACACACACAATCACTAACCTACCCTCTCATTAACCCCCTACTGTAGCCTCCAGGGCAGACACACACTCACACATACACTCCCACATGCAGACCCAAACACACACACAGACACACACACTGCCAACATTACCTGACCACTTAACTCTCTGGCACTTATCTCTACTGCGGTGGGTGAATACTAGCTTCTGGCTCTGTTCATTACCACCAACTGCCAGTAGCAGCCATGCTAATTTATACAGGCAGTTCCAAGGGAGACCACATGGATAATTAGCTTATGCATCTCCCTCATAATGTTTCATTGTCAGTTAGCACAGCTGCAGAGCATCCCTCTCAAGTTTACTTCCTTAACAGGCGCATTCCAGATTTTGGGTCTTAAAAAATTCCATGTCCCTTGATGCTCCACATTGAAATGGTCTGTCACGCATTCAGTGTTAAGGATTTTTAACTGCTATCAATGGTAAAAAGAACGGAGTCATATTAATTCATCAAAAAAATGGTTCATAAGTATAAAGTTGCACGTTAACCATCCTGTGCACTTCCTAGGTGAAGTTATAAGTGTTGCACATTTTGTCCATTTGTTCCGCATACTAATAGGCAGTGCTCCTCATTTTGGAGATAGAAAGCTGAGAGCTGTGCTGCAGAGATGGTCCTCCATGGTGTTGCATGTCTTCATCTTCATGTTGCAGCACTATGGTAAGGCTGTCTCTGAATCCGTAATGGTTACTGTGAAATGTATACCTCGTGTTCGGAATTGGGCCCTATATGTCAAAGAAAGTACACTGACAAAGTTAAGACTGTTTTTTTTACTCTCCTTTCTGCTGTTATGATACCAGGGTTCTGTAATGTGTCAGTCTGCATTTATGTTCACAGATCTGTTCTTAGATGCTCCAGCAAGACAACATGTCATTTGCAAACATAACCCCTTTCTGAAACCAGTTCATTGAAAAGTAATAACTCAGAACTGAACTTACCTCATCCCTTGTAATATAATTTGAATGCTTTTAAAGTAAGCACTATTTGTGTGTAAGTAACTACTAGAAAAAAAGTAATTTTTCTAAACACTGTTAAAACCAAAGTTTTGGAATTAATGTCACTATGCAAACTGTTAGTGTTAATAGTTGAAATGTCTGAAAAAGAGAGAGAGAGGAAGATAACAGTAGTATTCAAGAACTGAATGAAATCTTCAGATGCTGTCATGGATCTTGAGCAGTCCAAGATGACAGCTGTATGGCTGTCTCATCTCTCATCAGATTTATATGTTATTCCTACCTCTGGACTCTTAGTATGCTTATGCTTCTTGCGTTATGGTTATCCCGTGTCTGGATTGTCCGTAATCAGTACCAAATCCGTGGCACTCACTATTTTCATCAGTTTGCCTTGCCTTGCCATTTGGCATTCTTACACACTTTGGCTCATACATTTGGAATTAATGCAGTCCTGTAGCAGACCTGCTTTTTGCACCATGTGAATGGTCTACTATATGGTTTGGAGGTACAGTCAACTGTGCAAACATCTCATCATCCTAATGTAAGAATTTTGGGGGAAAAAAAACAAAAATAATGGGGAGACAAAGGCTGAAAATCAGGGACAAATTTACTATTGTTTTTATCAACTTACAAAGTTGCTAGAATAGCAGGTTTTGCATCGTGATACATTTTAAAGGATATGAAGTCTGAAACTCAAATGCTTTTCTTTGTGTACTCACTTCAGTCCTCAACAATTTGCCAGAAAACCACAAATTTTATAAAGAACAGACCAAAAATAAAAAGCAAAAATCTGGACACTGTGTGAAATTCTGGGCAGTTGAAAGGTATGGAGCTGTAATATGAAGAGCTGCATGAAACTGGATTACTTCACACAGAATGTAGTCATACAGCTTTTAGTCTAAATGTTGTGTAGTTTGGACCTCTAATCCTGATATCTACTGCCTTTATCCTCCCATGATGAGTTTGAACTGAGAAGACCATACCACTCAACTGTCCAGATTTCCGCCTCATATTTTTGGTTTCTTCCTCATAAAATTTGTTTTTCTGGTAAATCATGGAGGATTAAAGTCACCAAATAATGATATATGTTTGAAATTTAGACTTCATATCATTCAGAAAATGTATGCTAGCTTAAATCCTGCTATTCTAGGAACTTTCTAAGTTTATTAGAGTGATATTTAAAATCTGTCCCTATTTTGGGCCTTTGTCGCCCCCATTATTTTGCACTTTGTCCATATTTATTTGCACTAAGAGATTGAGAGGCATGGTGAAGATCATGGTTCATGTTATGGCTGTGTCACTATTTGTTGCTCTTGTAGGCAAGAATGTGGCTGGTTCTGTGGACTGACAGTGTTATGGAGGACTTTTCAAACTTCCCTTGTAACAGGAAAGTTTTTTTGGGATTGTTATAAGTTTGGTCTTCATTGGCCAGGAGTGTTGAAGGCACATTGCTAGCCTGATGTTTGAGACTTTGGTTCAGTATACAGGTGTTCAGTGAAGCAATATTCAGTTAAAATTAAGATTCAATGTTGTAGTGTATTTCTGTGTAGTCAGAGCTCATTTATTTGGAATAATCTTTCATACATTATATTCCTTTATGCTAATTTTGTTGTATTCTAATACTCCACTGCATCATTAGTATAGTATTTAGGGAGTAAGCACTTAAATAAAAGTTTAAGCTGGCCAAACAAAAAAAAATACAATTTCAGGGTAGAAGGCATAAAATGCCACATGCTGCCAAAAGAAGGCAACCTTCAACTGGGAGTCAAAAGAATTCTCCCAGGCCCTGGAAGATCCTGCAGCCTTATTCACAGTCCTCTACCGCTAATAAGTCAGATTGCCTCTATAGGATCTGTTGTTCCCATACACACTTCTAGATAAAGCCTGTGGCAGATTCAACAGTGGTGGCTCTGGTTTCTGGTAAGAGATCAGATAAGGCTAAAGCCAGGATCTGTACTCCAAGTGACAGTGAGAGTGAGAGTAGTATGCATGAACACTTCAGCTACCCTGACCTTTGGGGTCGTCAACTGCCAGTCTCACATGTTCAAGTTTAAGGTGTCCCTAGAGCTGCTTAGTCAGAAGGCAGAGGGGAATTCAAGATAAGGGCCATAGAAAGATTATTCTGTATTGATTTAACCTCAGTTCTCAGGTTGTCAGGGATTCCTCACATTACTATGATACAGTAGGTGCATCATTCAGTGTATCTGTTAGGAGGTCAGGGGTTAGAAGACATGCCTTTCTGAGGAGGCAGCCCCTTCCAGAGCATGTTAAGTTGAACTTCCTGGATGCCCTACTGGATAACAAGCTCCTGTCTGGATCCCCAGCAGAGCAAATGTTCAAAAAATGTAGGAAAAGGGAAATACTGTGCAATCAGTCAAGGACCTCTTTCAGTCCCCAATGACACAGTATATCAGGAGTTACCCTAGCAAAACTCAAGCATTCCTCAACATGGCTAGAATAAAGCACAATAAGGGAAGAAGAGAAAATATGGAAAAAAAGATGAAAATTATTCAAGCATGGGGCAGCCAGAGAGAACAGCTATGACTCTTCTCATCATCGGGAGATGGGCCTAGTTTTTGTGGAGGCTTGTGTCTGAGCACATGTTCAAGGACATCTTGGTTTAGCCAAAACCATTAGGCATTTCAGTGAGAGAGGATTGTTTAAGGTTATTGGCTGACTGGAGTCACCTGGACTACAGCTTAGAGTAAGCACTTCATTGGTTCTTTTGAGCTTTTTTTTTTAAAATTGTCTCAGGTTTCAGCTTTCTGTTACCTAAGAAATTAAGTCTGTGAGTGTTTCTGCCATTTCACACTGAGCTAATCGAAGGAAGGACACTGAGCAAACTCGGATCTATAATATATAACATTAAGTATCCTGTTTTTTTGCTTATTTTTTTTGTGTTATTTATAGCACTTTGTCTACTGCATACTTTTCTAGCTAGTTTCATTGTGTGTGAGGTATTAACTGGAAATTGTCCACTTTTATTAAGCATCTGTTTGGGTTGTTTGATTCTGATCTCCTTCGAAGGAGAGTGTCATATAACTTGTTTGCAGCTAAAAGCTTTCTCTAGAGGCTCCTTTATCTGTTTAAAACTTTCATTTAAAGGCTCACTGCTGCTTTTCTGCTGTGAGAAACATTTCTGCAGTTTGTTTCTCACCCTCCCTCCCTATTTGTATGTTGTTGTTATAGTTGGTGGCTTTGCAATTGCCCGCCCCTACTGTAAATTTAATCTGGGGCACTCCTTGTTATTGTTAGTGTTATTACCTAATACAGGGAGAACGTTTGAGAAGGCCAACCCACATAGTTTCTGCTCCTCCTTTCTCTCTCTTTCCACTTAAAAAAAGATATATTTTCCAAGCTTGTTTCCTGCCTTTCCTGTGGGTAGTCTAGTCTGGATACAGATTTGCTGTGCCCAGGACTGTTTGTAGGCTTCTGAGCCCCCAAGCCTTTCTGTGTTGGAGGGAAGCCTTCTAGCTTAATTTTGTTTCTTAGAACTAGCCAGTTTTTTAGTTTCAGCACTCAAATCTGTTTCTTTGAGCTCAGCACTTGTTCAGAACTCATTGTAAGTACTAAATATTCTACAAATTACTACAGCACTCAACTTTCCTCACTTGTCTAGAGGAAAACCGTTTCTAGTACTTAACAAATAAGCACCTATCCAGGCATGTCTAAGGGTCAACTCCCAGTGTTTTCTCCTGTCTACCTGATGAATCTGGGCATCTTGGGGCAATGCAGCAATTGCCTCATGTACACAGACAACCCTCTCCTCCTACCAACCAATACTACAACCTGTGAGAGATGCACTTATATAGCCAAACTAGAAGCAAAACTCTCTTCACCCAAGACTGCACTAGACAGTCAAGAGGAGAAGGTAAACACTTGCACCACACCATACTTATCACATAGTCCCTCAAAACCTACACCACCAAAACACACACATAGAAACACAAAACACACACCTACATTCACGGAGGCTCTCAGTAAAAACCTGCCCAAGCAACAGGGACCTCCAAAGCAGAAACACAAGCAACCGCCACCCCCCAACACAACCCAGATGACACATAGCCCACAAACTCAGTGTACCACTCAACCACAGCCCATAAGGCATAACAACGTACCCAACACTCTAGTCATAGGTGACTCTATAGTCAGGCACACTGATGTTCCACTCACCAGGCTAAACAAGGAGAAAGTTACTGTCAGCTGCCTGTCGGGTGCCAGGATCCGCCATATAATGCATGCACTCAGGTCACTCCACAACAAGTACAAATATGACTCTCTCATTGTCCATGTTGGTGTGAATGATCTGAGACGTACCTCCCTGGACTACATGAAAAGGGACATGGAGGAGCTGTCCGATCTTGTATCCCAGGCAGGTATGACCCTAGCCCTGAGTAGCATCCTGCCATCACCCAGAATAATACCACAGTACAAGGACAAAATGATTGACTTCAACAATTGGCTAAGCTTCTGGTGTCATTCTGAGGGGATCCAGTATCTGTCTGCCTGGGATGACATGATCGACAAACCACGATGCTTTGCCAGAGATGGCCTGCACCTGTCGCCCCTGGGATACCGGATACTAGCTAAGGCTCTAGCCACCCCTATAGTGCCTTTTTTTAGGCAAGGTTGAAATGACAAATTCACTACTTTAACAGGTACAAGCAGGCAGAATCTGAGGGTATTGCTACTCAATGCTAGAAGTCTAAACCTCAAAATGCACTCACTCGAGGTATTCCTTAAAATGGAGAACATTGACATTTGTGCAGTGACAGAGACCTGGTTCAAGGCTTCAGAGAGTACCCCTGCATTACCAGGCTGTAATTCATACCACACCTTTCGGCCACCTAACCTGGACTGAAACACTAAAGGTGGAAGTGTGTCCATATTCATTAAGGATATCCACACCTCCAGGCTAGTTGCTCAGCATAATGCATCCGAGATTATCCAAGTACAACTAACTCTGGGCAAGACCGCAATCCAAATTGTAGCTTGTTACAGATCCCCCACCATGCCCCAGGAGTCCCACTCCTCGTTTCTTGATACACTGGAAAATATTAGGGTACAACTAACACTCTAATAATGGGCGATTTCAACTACCCCACCATTAACTGTGAAAACTACTCATGTATCAACTCTTGTGCTCAACGTTTTCTGGAATTCATAAATTCCAATGCCTTGGATCAACTTATCCACACCCCACCAGGGGCAGCAATATCCTAGACCTGGTTATTACCAACATGGGCAACCGATGCTCCACACCAGAGGTCAATTCCTCGTTGGTCAGATCCGACCACAAGCTAATCACCCTAGACATCCACATCCGGCCCCCACCCCCCATTAGGGAAACCACCGTAAAAGATTTCTCCAAAGCCAACTTCACGCTTCTTAAGACAGAAGTGGCAAACTTCACAACGCCCATGCTGACGGACAATAGAGGTATGACTGCTGAATCCTACACAAATGCACTTTATAAGCACTTACACGAGTGCATGGCTCATGCAATCCCTAACAGAACCAAGATGCTATCCTCCAAAAAAGGAAGCCAATGTGGAGGTCCCCTGCCATAAACAAACTCTACAACAGAAGAAAGAAACTGTTGCAAAAAGAGTAAAATCCCATGATTGGAGGAACTCTCTGGCCAGGCTCAGTAAGAAGCTGAGATCCCTCATAAAATCCTCCAAAGCTAGTTACGAAAACAAAATCTCCACTGATTCTAAAGACAACCACAAAGCATTCTATAGCTATGTCAAGAATCTCAATGGCAACACTCCGATCTGCTCTGAGTTACAACACAATGGCACTAAATATACAGAACCAACTGATATTGCCAACATCCTGGCAGATAGGTTCAGTGCTAACTTTACTTCCCTCTCATCCCCTAAAGGGCCCATCTCTATACCAGAAGAATGCAAAGTTCCTGTAATCACAGCTACACAAGTAAAAAACACACTCTCCAAAGACAAGAACACAGCATCCATGGGACCTGACAACATCCCAGGCTGCGTTCTACATGAACAGCAGAATGAACTGGCACCCCACCTAAGTACCATGTTCAGTCATAGCCTCACCTCAGGCTATGTGCCCACTGAATGGTGCACAGCGACGGTTATCCCACTCCACAAAGGGGGAGCCACCACAGACCCCGGAAACTACCTCCCCATTAGCCTGACGAGCCTGGTCTGCAAGGCTATGGAACATATCATCATGGAACGTATAAACAATGACATTGGTAATCTCCAAACCCTGGACCCCACCCAATTCGGGTTTGTAAAAGGCAGATCATGTCTCCTAAACCTGATAGACTTCTTTGAAGCGGTCACCAAAGCTGCAGATGAAGGTAAGGTGGTTCACACAGCCTATCTAGATCTCGCCAAGGCTTTCGACACCATCCCCCACCCTGGAATTATAGATAAACTCACTAAACTAGGTATAAATCCCTATGTCACAAGATGGGTTGCCAACTGGCTCACTGACAGAACCCACACTGTGAAAGTAGCAGACTCCAAATCCAACTTTAGACCAGTGATAAGTGGAGTACCACAGGGTTCAGTCCTGTGTCCTCTCCTGTTTGGTATCTACTTCTCTGTAGTACAGGCTAACACAGAAGGTCTTTGGCTAACGAAGTTCGCAGATGACTGCAAACTAGGAGCTATAATCAAAACTCCAAAATATGTGGACATCCTACAAAAGGGCCTCGGTGAGACAGATGCCTGGTGTCAAAGCCATGGCCTCAAGCTCAATGCCAAAAAGTGCATTGTCATCCGTTTTGGTAAAAACCTCTGTACCCATGAACTACCACATAGGCAGTAGTCTACTTAACACCGAAAGTGTGATGAGACCTTGGGACACAGGTGGACAGTAGTCTCTCCTTTGATAATCACATCGCCACAGTAGTTAGGAAATCCTTCTACGTGGCACACCCCATCACAAAAGGTTTTTCATCCTGGAAAAAAGAGGTCATTGTTCCCCTCTACTCGTCAGTCATTTGACCCATTATAGAGTACAATGCCCCTTTTGGTATGTACCTCACAAGACATCTACAACAACTGGAAAGGCTGCAGAAATACCTCACAAAGAGGATTACCGGCCTCAAACAGATGCCCTATGCAGACCATCTCAAAAAACTGCAGCTTTACTCGGTCGCATATCACCTACTCAGAGAGGCAATCTCTGCCTAACATACAAAGCTATGTCAAACCCAGAGCTGTTGGACATGCTCCACTTAAAGAAATCCCAATCTAGGGACTTAAACCTTGTCACCACAATAAACAGAACATGCCAGAGGGATAGATTCCTGTCCCAGAGACTTCCCATACTCTGGAATAAACTACCTATCTATATCAAACAAAGCTCCTCATTAGCACTCTTCAAGAAAAATCTTGATGATTGGATGTGAGATAGGAAATTCAACCCGGGGATCACTTCTGTGGCTCTGCTCGACAGGGGCACAGGAAAATAATTTTCTTGGGTTGGTAAAGCCAGGGTACCTTTTGGCTTGGCTTATATAGGCCCTAGGGCTAATAGCCCAGTACCTACCTATGAACCTATCTCTTGGCCACCACCCATACACACACACAAAATCCCACATGATCTCTTCCCTGCTTTCCTTCGTCTTATTCCAGTCAAAGACAAAATATAAGATATACTGACCTTCGTTGCAGATCAGTAGCAAGCTATTACCCGGGACAAATCGCTCTTGTGGGTCATAAAATAAGAACTATAGCCTAATGTTTCAAAACAGTCCAGATACTTAGGCATTCCAGCCAAACCAAGAGACCAACAACATCTCTTGCTCCAACAGGTAGAAATAATCTTGATGCAGAAAAATAAAAAGAACAAGATTTTACTCAAGACTGCTTCTAGTTCCAAGAAAAGAAGTGTCTTGGAGACCCTTACTCTAACTGGGGAGACTGAACAAAGTGTCTGGTGATCTCAAAATTCAGAATTTTAGTTCTGGAGGTCCTCTTATTTCTGGTACTTCTCAGGACACTCATGGTGATGTTGGATCTCAAGGATGCCTACCTACATATCCCCATAGCAAAGAGGGGGCAGGCAATTCCCAAGGTATGAGGCAAGAGCTCACATTCTCAATTCCTATTATTACCATTTGGCCTATCTACCACACCAAGAGTTTTCACAAAATGCCTGGACCCAGTTGTTGACTATTACAGGATATAGGGTAGCCACATAGGTCCATACCTGGACAACTCCTTGGTCTTGGGCCCCACTCCTGTCAGAGAGTCATATATGGCCATAGATCACAGTGACATGTTTCAAGAGGGTAGAGCTGCCTTTGAATCTCAAGTCCTGTCTACTTCCACCAGGACAAATAACCTTCATGGTGGCAGTCCTGGATTCGGACTAGCAGAAAATATTCCTGCACCCAAACAAGATCCTGTTCCTCTCTTAATATTTCAGCACAGTAACCAATACCAGCAGCATTTTAGCCAGCGAACTCCTCAAAATGCTGATACATGACTTCCTGCATACTGATGGTACTACTGGAGAGATACATATGCAAATTTGCAATGGCATCTTAGAAGTAAGAGGCGCCAGCATATGTCCTCCACCAGACTGGCATTCCCTACTCCCTTGTATAAGGAAGGAAAGTGTTTGGTGGATAGAGCTTATCCTCTTGAATCAGAGAGTGTCCTTCAGACTTGAACCTCAGTCTCCTATTCTGACCACAGACTCCTCAGACTTTACTTTGGTATCCTGTGTAGGGGACCAGAAAGGTCAAGGAACTTGGGGCAAGACCTTCAAGAGAAACCACATGAACTTAAAGAAAATATGTCAGTCATCCTAGCCATCAGAACATTCAAGAGCATTTGTCAGGGGACCCCACTTAGCAAGACATGTAATAACACAGTAATGTAATACATAAAAAAAAAAAAACAAGGAGGAACCCATTTCTCCTTCTTGTGCGGGTTTACTTTGCATGTTCAGGAATTGTCCTAGGAGATAGGGATGACAGCTGTGCCCAATACATCCCGTCTCAGACAGCAGCTTGGCAAACCACTTAAACAGAACAACACAAGATCCCAATAAATGGATGCTAAACAGGGAAGTATTCTTGGAGCTAGTCCAAAAGTGGGGTGTGCTAGAGACAGACATTTTTGCTTCTCCAGAAAACAGACAGCTGAGGAAATATTGAACCAGAAATCTCAAGAAAAAGGTCTGGGCAACAGGTGCCTTGTCCAGCTAATGGAGTTTCCCTCCCATTCCCCTAATTCCCCAAGGTTTTACAAATGATCATGAGGAAGGGCCAAAAATTATTTTGATAGCATTGTTTTAGCCAAGGCAGCATCAGTTCTCCCTCCTTCAGAAGATTTCAAAACAAGTTGCCAACTGTATTCATTTTTGTGACCTTCATCATAGAAAGCAAATTCCTGAAAAGGTGAGAGCTCACTCCACTAGAGCCTTGGCTGCCCCTGTAGCTTTCCTTGCTGGGCGATGACTGCCTGGGCCATCTGATTATCTGTCCATGCATTTACCAAACATTGCAGCTTAGGGACCATGACTAGGATTGGGTTTGCCACAGCCATTCTGTAGGGTCTTTTGTCCCTTGCTCCCTGTGCAGGCCAGCCGCCCTCTCATATATAAGCTCTGGGAGACATCTCCAAGAGCCAGTACTGCAACAAAGAATTACAAAACAATAGTACAGTTGTGTAAGGAACTTAATGCACTTCTATATATTTGAGTGTATTCACTGTTGCAATACCAGATCCCTCCCTCCATCCCTCTCTCTGTTTCATGTTACCCTGGGGTTTGCGTGGGTACCCACTACATTACCTCCTCCATTCTTCCTTTCATCAGAAGCCTCCCTCCTTGCACATGTGTTACTGAGATGGGTCATTCTTACATAGGCCATGGTTTGGATTGCACGCAATTGTGACTATATTAGTGGGGCAGTAAAGGCCAGAAGATAGCACCAGACAGCAGCACTTTATACCATTAACATCCTGATGTAAGCAGGGGAGCAAGTCCACCAGGCCATGAGGGAGAAGGTGAAAACTCTGATATTCGGGCTGGCCTTTGGGATGCTGTTGACAGGAATCCCAAGAATCAGTACAACAACAGTCAGTTTACTCAAACATCTATAACCGTATTGAATTATAACACAAGTGTACTTCTTTTCAGTCTCTCTTGAACTCAGCAGAAGTCATTGCTTTAATTTCATTGCACTTTTAATTTTAGCATGAGTCCTTTTCTTCATTTTAGGCAGTGGTTTAAGAGAAATTATCTTTCTTTTTTTTTCTTTCATTTATCTTTTGCATGCATTCATGCCCTGTCTGTTGTATGATAGAATGAAAAAGAGACTCCACAATTAGTGTTGCTTCTCACATGACAGCTTGGTGTAGCCTTTGTCTGTTTATCTTAACAGTAAGTTTAGTGTATCTGTGTTTGCATTCTTGACTGCTGTCTCCTAGAATGATTTTGTTTAATAGTTACTCAGGACACACAGTTTGAGACTTAGAACGTCAGCACTGAATATTATAAAGACTGCTGTAACAGCAGATGCAAATTATTTTCAGGACATATTAATATCACCTCATGAGTTAAGATGTGGAAGTGATTTAACATCTGAGTGGTTCAGGTGAATGGTTGCCTTGGTTACCCGAGGAAGCATGAAATTGCCCCAGGAGCTATTTCACAGCCTTCAGAAATGTACAGAGTAGTAGAGACTGAACAACATAGCTCAGTAGTACATGGGTGAGTGGTTGTGTATGTCATAGTGATGTAGCTATTGGATGTGAATGTGAATTTAGGCATTGTGTTTCTTATAAAGTTCATCAGTGTTTCTGTAGAAGAAATGCAAATGCCTGAGACAATGAGACAGCTATGAGGAGAAGAAATCCTTCTGTGCTTAAGACTGAGCTCCTGGTCACCCACTGGGTTTTACTTAGGAAATGAATGCTGATTTTATAGCAAAAGAGGAGTATTAGTAGACAGAGATGTTGTGTAATTGAGGTCCTTACATGAGTATTGTTGAGGAAACCTGTGTACCTTTAGTGGGCAGTGTAACCACAGAGAGAAATCTCTGATTGTGCTTAAACTAATTTAGGTTCAGTCGGTGGCACAAGTGTGTGTGCGTGGGGTGGGGTGGGGGGCTAGGGAGGGATCTAAGTGAGCATCTGATGCCAGCTTCACCATCCTGGTAGGAGTTAAGTACCCATCTCAGTACCCTCAAGGATAAGGTCTGAACATGTTGTCCTTATGTATAGACACTAAAAGAAGAGTGCTGAGTGTCTGGGTTGTACCGAAGACTGAAACTGTACTGGTAGTCATTGCAGAAGGCAGTGAGTCATGCTTGGTGACCAGCAGGAAGATGGGCATAAGAGCATAAAAAATCTATTTCCCTCTTTAGAATCATGGCCTATATCCCCCTCTCACCTTTTCCTCTCGTTTGATACCTAGAGATAAGTAAAGAATGGGCTTGTCGGGGGGAGTAAGACATGATGTCTGAATGTGATACAGGCCAGAAACAGAATAAACAACGAGTTGCCATTATGCGAAGAGCTTTTGTGATTTTTAATGCTAGATTTTACATAGTTGACATAATAGATATTTTACTGCAACAGTGTTGGTGTAAGTACAGACAGACAGCTTAGGAGCTTATGAAAACCACAGTTAAAAGTCTAGATCGTTGCTAATCAAGTGTTACTTTTAGTGCACATTTCCATTCCATGGTTTATCTTAGAAACTAACTTTTTTCCATTCTGTTTGATGCTTCTAGGATGTGCTTTGGAAGGTGAGACTTATGTGGATGGAGCTGAAACTGAGATGGAGTGCAACAGATGTGTGTGTGCCTGTGGAAATTGGGTCTGCACTGCAATGTCCTGTATTGGTAAGTTTAATGAAGTAGAAAAAATTCAACTTGGAGTAGATCTGTTTTCACATGTAGGAAAGTTCATCACTGCTGTTTTAAAATATTAACCATATCTGGCTCTATCTTGACAGCAAATGTTCAGAAAGTAGTGCAAGAAGAGCTAAAAATGTAACCACAGAAGGGTAAGATTTTTTCTCTCCCAAGAGAGACAACATGGCGGCTTGTTTTGCTGAGTCCAGCAGTACATTGACGTTTCAGGGATTAGGACTTGTTTGTTTAACTCAAAGAAAGACTAGTTAGTGTAGTGCAGGGTTATTGATGTCTGGCAGTTATTTTGTATACACAATGCCACGACACTGATGTAAGGAATGCAAATACTGAAACTGTACATTAGCTCAGTGATGGAAAAGCTTTTTTTGTCAGCTAAGTTTGGAAGTGATAAATAGGCCTGTAACTAGACAGATGTGTATTGTTTCGAGTGGAAGTAGAGGGCCGGTGTCCTCTGTGGTAGATGGAAAGGACTGTCTGGTCTTTGGGTGTAAATGAATGGCTGGGTTTCCTTTATGATAGAAGCAGAGAATGGTGTGCCTTTTCGGGAAGGAAGTAGACAACCAGTTGCCATTTGTGATGGAAAAAGAGGGCTGTATGTCCATTGGCATGGAATTTGCACTGCCCAAACTGCAGAAGCACTTGCTAGAGGATCAAGAAGTAAAGTTGCATGTGTGTGTTGAGAAACAGGACTATGACTTGACCTCCCTGTACACATGGATTCCTTTGCCATTGATTTTTAGGTAAGAACAAAGCAGAACACAAGAAAATTGCTCAGCTGTGCTGAATAAATACAGACAAAATAGCTCAGTCAGGTATTGTCACTGTGCATGGTACAAGTGAGCAGGAACTGATTTATTATGCAAATGAAGAACCAGTTTTCATACATATGTATATATAGATAGATATACACACACATACACAAAATAATATCATCTTATAGACACATTTGGTGCAGATGTGCCAGTAAATATAAGTATATCTATATATAATAGTGACTCAGTAGCTCAGCCTGTTAAATGCTTTGCAAACAGTAGCTTTTGGATGGCACAGTGGTGCAGTGGTTGCATTGTCATCTCAAAACAAGAGATTCTCTGGTTCGATTCTCAGCTGGGGTGCCTTCTGTCTTCCCAGCATCTGTGTGGGTTTCCTCTGGGTGCTCTGGTTTCCTCCCATGTTACAAAGAGTCTGGAGCATTTTTCCCCAAGCCTCTGCTGAAAATATACTTTGATCCAAGTCGGACTTTCCCAGTAAACAAATGTTAATTAATTAAATATATATATATATATATATATATATATATATATATATATATATATATATATATATATATATATATATATATATACATATACATACATGTATATTACAAAGCCATGTGTCTGGAGTGTTTCTCCCTGGGCCTCTGCTGAAAACTGGATTTGTTCCAAGTTAAAGTTTCCTGGTAAACAAATGTTAAATGAATGTGTGTATGTGTATATATATATATATATATATATATATATATATATATATATATATATATATTTTTTATTTTTTTCTTATAAACACATTTGGTGTGTACATTTTCGTACTGTGAAGTCTTGCTTTAACTTCACTTGAAAAGAATGTCATCACCAGATCCTGTTACTACTCTTGAGCCATTAGTATGGCCATCTGTAAACATACTCCCACCTGATAGAATTTTCTGACTTTGGAGCAAGATTTCTCAGTCCATCCTAAATTTCTAATTAGCCATTCGCCTGGCAAATAATTACAAGTGTACAGCATGTCCAAAAGCTAAAAATGTACTGGTGACTGAGAAGTCTATCAGATGGATTATTTGTGCAGAGAGGCAGAAATTAATCCTTTACATGGCAGGCAAGAATGTGGCTGGTACTGTAGTCACCTGGGTTTTGGAAAATCTAATGCATGTGTTCCCCCTTATCTACTGCAGCTTCTCCCAATGGGTTAAACACTCTGTGGTTATCCCCTACCCAACAGATTCGCCCAGCAAAATACCTTGTGAAAGAGTTATAAATCTGCTTAAGTTACCTGCCTGAAGCAGCCCAAAAACTAAAAAGCACAGCTTTCTAGCTCAACTGTAGATGTTCCTTCTACTGCAATTTATCCACACTTTGAATCTGTTTTTAAAACTGTCTGCTTTCTAAAAAGTGAACTGCTCCTTTTTATTTAAAGTATTACTGCAGGACAGGTGATCACACACAGGTTAGTTTTTCTGGCTGTAGTAACTTACTTTGGCCACCAGGAGGTAGCACAATGCCAGTTGTTGTGTTGTGTCTTTCTGCTTTTCCCGGTTAGGGGTCGCCACAGCAGAACTCCGGTCCGCTAATGATTGGCAGTAGATTTTTACATACCGAGTTGCCAGCTCTGATGCACAGCCTTCAACGAAGGTACGCCCATTCACGCATGTCTCCACACAGAAGACGCTCTAGCTGAGAATCGAACCGGACATACTGTGAGGCGACAATGCTACCGCAGCCAGTAGTCTACCAAATTCCTTGCTGTTTAAGTAACAATAGTACCAATAGCTTTTAGTTTAATGTTATTGTAACTCTCAATAGTTCCAGTATATGTAGGTTTAATGTTGCCAGCTGCACTCTAGAGTGTTATTTAACCCCTAGTACATCTTTTGTACCCTTTGTCTCCTGTTTTTAAATTTATATCTGCAACATTTCTATCTCTGGCTTGCTCTATTTTTAACTCTTCAGCTCTGATTTTCACAGCTGCTTCCTTTCTGATTGATGTTCTTCGTGTTTCACTGTTGCAGTCATTACATTTGGGTTATCTGCTTGCAGGTCGCCCTCAGTCAGCCTAATTAGCAAAGTCTTGGGTCCTGCATCGGTTGCTGTCCCTTCTTCCATGACATCAGGTCATCAGGGCTATAAAACATGCAGCCGATGCCATTACATCAGTCTTTCTTGCAGTACGGTGCCCGAAGCAGAAGCAGTTCGTAAGTGCCGGTCGGCTAACTCCTGAAATTTTCGTTTTCGAGTTTCAGAACCGAAGTCTTCAACTAAAGCTAAGTAGCCAGTTGGGGAAACTTTTTCTGGCTCCTTATCAGTGTCAGTAAAAGTTAATAATTGCATTACTTGTGGAAAGCAAATACCTCATAAAGATTTTCATTCGTACTGTATTTCTTGCCTAGGCCCTGACCACGACATACTTTGCTGTCGGTTTTGTGCTTTATTTAATCAGCGCACTATCTGTCGTCGGTATATTTTTGCCTCTATAAATATTTCGGTTCTCGGTTTAATTATCCAGAAATGTCGTCGGTTAGCCATCCGATTACCGGGATTCTGAAAAAAACGCAAAGATAAAGATAGAGACAGGCCGCTTAGGTCCAAAACTGCCGACGACGCTTCTCCTAAGCTAGTCGCCAGTTCGCTGGAACTCAGTGAGGTGCTTTCGCAGCCCCTGATGCTCGCTATTTCTGAATCTCAGGCCTCTACTGAGACCCATTCGGAGTCCGGTATGCCACGAGATGCTTCAGTTATGGAACCCGCAGATGTCTGTACCTTGGATGGGTCCAGAGCCGCTGTGCAGGCACCGGCTTCTGAGGGTGTATTCAGGCCTATGGACTTGCATATTAAACTGACGCCTCCTTCTTTACTTAGGCCTAAATGTCGATCCGTGCCTAAAAAAACGATGCCCAGGCCACATGCTCAAGCCTCTATGCCTAGAAAACAAATGATAAGAATGGCTGAAGATCTAATATCTCTAATCAGGGGTAGACAACCCCCCCCTTCTAAGAGGCCCAGGACTGAAGTTGATTATGAATCTTCTGATCAGGATTCTGTTTTTTCTGATTCTTCTGATGGTCTGGATTTGCCCTTATCTACTTATGAAGATTCTGATGCAGAGGACTCCATTCCCTCTGCTTCCCCTCCTGAGGATTTTTCTTTTGGGGAAACCTTACATACTCTAAGGGAGCATTTCCACTGGGAAAGCCAGGTTTTTTCTGATTCAAAAAAGAGGCTTAGGGATTTCCTTCTCCTACCTCAGCATAGGCATTTAGCTGTTCCTGCTGTACTAAACATTGTTGATGATGCTTTTACGGAATCTAGTTTGGCCCCTGATTCCCTGCCTCCTGCTCCCAGAAAACCTGATGTACTACAGGGTCCCTGAGTCACACAAGTTCCTTTTTAAAAATCCTCTTGCAGATCCAGAGACTATTTCACAGGGGCCCAAGGGCATTAAGGCTGCTACTGCTAAAAATCCTACCCCTTCTGATAGACTCCTGGGCGCTGGATAGATGGGGTAAGAAGGTTTACACTTCTGCAACCGTGGCCATTAGGGCTTTAAACTGCCAGTTTCATATGTTAAAGTATCAGCAACATGTTATTGGACTGCTTAAACAGAAAATGATGTTGATTCCTGATGGTGTGGAAAATAAAGAATTACAGGATTTAATGCATTCTGCTGAACAAGTTGGAAAACATACTTTGCAATGTGGTTTTGATTCATTAGAGGCCTTTTGCAGGGCTGCTGTTACTAGGTCTGTGCTCAGAAGGCATGCTTGGCTTAAGGAGCAATCTTTGCCTGATCATGTTAAAGCTAAATTGTTGGATGCTCCTTTAAATCAGGACCGCCTGTTTGGCAACAAGGCTGAGGAAGTTCTTAAAAAGATGGAAGATAAAACTAAATCTATGCAAACTGCTAAAGATTTTTTACAAGTTCAGCCTCCTAGATTTAGTAGGCACTGGCCCTCTAAGAATTGGTCCTTTCCAGCCCCTTTCAGGTCTTCTCAAGCCTAACCCAGACACAGCAAAAACCCGAGGTTTCAGTCCCAGGGGACACACACAACTAAGCAGTGGGGGGCCTCCACTTCCAAATCTGGGAATAATAAGACTTCTCCCTATGGTAAACTGTCTCAATGACTTCCTTTTAAAATTTCCAAGCACTTATCAACTGACTGCCCCTTTGGGAGGAAAGATTGCTCTTCATGCAAAGGATTGGGAACTCATTACCCAGGACAAATGGGTTTTAAATGCAGTGTCCCAGGGTTTCACTTCAACACGTTGCCAACACCAAGTGGGTGGCCAGACCTACCCCCAAATCAGTGGGCAGAGGCCCAAAAACAAGTACTTTCTCTCTTAAGCATGGGGGCTATTCATCTGGTACCAGAAGAGGAAAAGGGACAAGGTTTATACTCAAGACTTTTCCTGATACCCAGAAAAGACAATTCATGGCATCCTATCTTGGACCTGTCTACTCTAAACACCTTTTTGGGGATTCCAAAATTCAAGATGCTGACTCTTCACCAATTACTTCCTATACTAGGCAAAGATGCCTGGTTGGCAACACTAGATTTAAAAGAAGCATACCTGCACATCCCAATCAGGGAATCTTGCAGAAGATACCTATGCTTCAAAGCAGGCTACACGCACTATCAGTTCTCTGCACTGCCCTTTGGCTTATCTACTGCGCCAAGGATATTCACAAAGTGCCTAGCTCCAGTTATTGCATTTTGCAGGCAAAGAAATATTCAAATATACCCATACCTGGACGATTGTCTAATTCGGGCAGAAAGCCAGGACATACTTTTGAATCATCTGGCCTTTGTACAAAGGGTTATAACTTGTCTGGGGTACACCATAAATGAAAAGAAATCACACCTGGTACCCTGTCAACAAATTATATTCCTTGGAGCAAGCTTGAATACACCTTCCCAGATGGCTTACCTCACGCCAGAGAAACATATTCATTTGACAACCTACTTCAAACAAGTGGCCACAAAAACCCTGCTATCTGCAGACAAATACTGCAAGCCTTGGGGTTCATGGCCTCCTGCATTCTTCTAATTCCATATGCAAGACCGTATATGAGGAAACTACAGTGGTATCTAAAAAGCCTATGGAGTCAACATTCTCAAGACCTAGAAACTATGATTCCTATCATACCTTGCCTACACCTAGAGTTCTTTTCGTGGGCAGAGGCCTGCCTCCAAAACAAGGGACTACCTTTCACATCACCCCCTGCCGCCCAAACCCTAACAACAGACGCATCAGATTATATATGGGGGACTCACTTGGCAGGGAAGTGCACTCAGGGCAAATGGAACCCAAGTCAAATGCACCTGCATATCAATCAAAAATAAATGTTAGCTGTACAGAATGCTCTGACAGCCTTCAAGGACCACATTCTTCCAGGACAACTAATGCTAAAGACGGACAACACCACTGTTATGTGGTACATAAACAAGCAGGGGGGTACACATTCTTACCCCTCTGCAGACTAGCCATGGCATTGTGGAACACAGCCTTGAGCTACCAAGTGTATCTACAAGCTCAATTACTGCCAGGAAAATTAAATACACTGGCAGACGGACTAAGCAGAAACCTCATGGACCCACATGAGTGGAAACTAGAACCAAGGATTTTCAACATGTTGACAAGCAAATGGGGGAGCCCAGATATAGACCTGTTTGCCTCTCCCCAGAACTACCAATTGGACAAATTTTGCACAAGGCCTCCCCAGAAACAAGCCTGGAAAGTGGATGCTCTTGTCCTTCAGCTGGAAAAACCTATCAGTCTATGCCTTCCCCCCTCTGCCTCTGCTATCCAAAGTACTACTAAAAATCAAACAGGACAAACCAAGGATGATTTTGATTGCTCTAGACTGGCCGCGCCAACACTGGTACCCCCTCCTGCACAGTGTGTCACTGTTATCTCCATGGCACCTGCCTCAGACTCCTTCCCTGCTGTCTCAGCATGAGAACCAGATTTTGCACCCTCAGCTTCTAACACTGAACCTTGCAGCCTCGCTAATTACTTAATCTCTCCCTTACCATCCCTCAGCAAACCTGTGATGGATATCATTTTAGAAGCAAGGAGGCCTAGTACTAGAAAATCTTATGCTGAAAAATGGAAAAGATTCTGTGCCTGGAACCAATCTCAAGGGATGAGCACAGCAGCAGCACCCAATTTACCTCAGATTTTACAATACTTAACTGAGATGCTTCACAAGGGCCTGTCTTTTTCCTCCATTAAAATCCATGCCTCAGCCATTTCAGCTCATTATAACACAGAACCTCCCCTCTTCTCTCATCCACTGCTCAAGCAGTTCCTCAGAGGGGGCAAAAGTTTGAGACCACCCAGGAGAGCTCCAACCCCAGCCTGGGACCTTAACTTTGTCTTAGAGAAACTCACTCTACCTCCTTTCGAGCCAGCTTCTACTGCAGACTTAAAATTTCTTTCTTGGAAAACAGCTTTCCTTTTAGCAATCACTTCAGCTAGAAGGGTGTCTGAATTACAGGTCCTTATGGCAGTGGAGCCTTTCATCATCTTTCATGTGGACAGGGTGTCCCTCAGAACCAATCCGTCCTTCATGCGCAAGGTGGTATCCAGTGTGGCTCTTAATCAGTCCATTAATTTGCCAACCTTCTTTCCCAATCCACAAAATAAAGGGGAATGGATACTGCATTGCTTAGATGTGCACATACCACTTAGATTCTACTTGGACAGGACTAAACCTCAAAGGAAATCTGAACAACTGCTGGTGGAATTTGCTGCAGGGGCAGAGGGGAAGGCTATTTCAAAGCAAACCATTTCTAAATGGATAAGCCATTGCATTCATTTCTGCTATAAGCACCATGGAAAACCTGTCCCCCAGGGGATCAGACCTCAGTCCTCCAGGGCTGCATCTACCTCTACAGCCTTTCTCAGAGGCGTCGCTACCAGGGACATCTTAAAAGCTGCTACCTGGAGTTCTGTACATACTTTCACCAAGCATTATCATTTGCCAATTTTCTCTAAGTCCAGAGGTGGCTTTGCCACTGCAGTCTTGCAGGGCCTTATAGCTGGCCCAAATGCTATCTAAATTCCTCCTCCCAACCATAGCTTTGGGAATCTACCCAAATGTAATGACTGCAACAGTGAAACACGAAGATCATAGTATAGTTGTGTACACTTACCATAAATGTAGATGTCTGAGTGTATTCACTGTTGCAGTCCTGGTTACCCTCCCTCCAGTCCCCTAACTTCTTTTGGCTATACCTCTACTTTCCTTTACTATGCTTAAAAGCCTTTTTGGTGTATTTGCTTTTTTTGTTGGAGGTATATCTTTGTACCTTTATATTTAATTGCTTCCCATTAGGGAGGCACCTGACATCTGGGGCAAGAAAAACTGATGTGATGGCGTCGGCTGCATGTTTTATACCCCTGACGACCTGACGTCATGGAAAAAGGGACAGCAACCGACGCAGGACCCAAGACTTTGTTAATCAGGCTGACTGAGGGCTACCTGCAAGCAGGTAACCCAAATGTAATGACTGTAACAGTGAATACACTCAAACATCTACATTTATGTTAAGCGTACACAACTGTACTTTATTTTCAGTGCTGTTTCACACTGCTGACCTGACCCTGTCAGTACTGGTTCCAACCAGCTAGGCCACTGTGATATCCATCTCCACACTCTCTCCAACCCCTCCCCCAGTTTCTTTCACTTTCTTTTCTTTCCAACCCCTCCCCCAGACTCTAACTTTGCCTTCCTGTGGTGCCATCTTTATCTCTCTGAACCACTCTAATCCTGTCCCTATACCACTGCTATAATGTCCCTTACCCTCCTTGCATACTTTCTCTAAACTTACCTTCCGCACCACTGATTGTTTTTTTTTTTTTTTTTTTTTTACTTTTGATTCTTCCTTCCCTTTAGCTACCGTGCGACTCTGTGGCAAAGCCTGGACACGTTACCATAAAAATAAGAACACTTTCACCCTAAACGAATATAAAACACTATGAAATAAAGTAAAAAAAAGTATTTCCTCAGACAGCAAAGCCTATTTCTCCACTCTCCAAACCAACCACAACACCAATCCCAAACTATTTTGGACAGGAATCTCATCTCTCCTTAACCCAGGAAAAAAAGAAAACCCATGCCCCAAACCAAATGCTGCTGACATGGACTTAGCCACCCAATTTAACTCTTTCTTCATGGAGTCTATAAGCAAGCTGATATCATCCTTAACCAACACCTCTACAATCTCTCCTCAGCGTGCACCCATCCTTTCCTCCCCTAGCATCCCTTTCCCTCAACCTCCACCTTTCTCTATCAATCCCATCTCTATATCCACCATAAAAAAACTTCTCCTAAAATTAAAACATGGTTCCAGTGCCCCTGATGAAATTCCCTCCTACTTCCTAAAAGTAGCCACAGAAGTCACTGCTCTCCCTGTCAGCATACTAATTAATCGGTCTATCTCAGGAAAGCCAGGTCCCCCAGCTCTGGAAGAAAGCCTTTATTATTCCACTACATAAAGGCGGTAATAATAATGGCATTCCAAACTTCTGCTTATTGCTGTCTTATCTCCTATTTCTAAGCTTCTTGAAAAATGTATCCACCAACAACTCTTACCCTATCTCATCAACAATCAGCTTCTTACCCCCACATAGCATGGATTCAGACCCGATCATAGCACCTCCACTGCTCTCCTCTCCTTCCTTGAAACAATTAACAAAGCCCATGATTCCGGCCATTTCGTGTCCACCTTTCCAAGGCATTTGACACTATTTCCCACAACCTGATTCTTAATAAACTCTCCAAACTAAACCTGTCCCCTTCCTGTACCAAGTGGTTCTCCAGCTACCTCACAACCAGACAACAAGCAGTCAAATGGAATAAAGCCACTTCACCCTTCCTTACCACTCCCACAGGTGTCCTTCAAGGTTCCATTTTAGGTCCCCTACTATTCAACATATTCATTAATGACTTCTACCAAGCCATTCCAAACTCCAGCTTCATCCAATATGCTAACAATTCTACCATTATCGGCCCCTCCCCTTCTATCCCCACTCTAAATAAGCTTACCCAAACCACCTTCTCCTCTACTGAGTAGTGGATGCTAGACAACCATCTGGCTCTTAATGCAACCAAAACTAAACTTATTTATTCACCGCCTCCAAAACCTCCTCCATAGATAAACACTCATTTATAATCACCAGCAAAAATAATACTCCCCTAGAAATAGTCTCTGACACTAAACTACTCGGAGTACTCATAGATGAGCAACTAAAATTCAACAAACATTTACAAGTAAATATCAAAAAAAGCCACAAAAAAACTTGGTATGCTATACCGCCATAATCTTTATATCTCTCCTTCCACTAGACTCATATTAGCCAATACTTATCTCATCCCATCCCTCCTATATGGTGCATCTATCCACACCAACCTACATTCCTCCCTCAAAACAAAACTCTCCTCTTGCTTTAACAAGATATCAAAATTTGCAGCAAGTCACAGAGCCATTTCTCACCATTGTAATTCTCTTCAACTAAACTGGCTTGAGCTACCTAACCTCCTCACTTGTACCCAACTCATCCAAGCACACAAACTCATTTACAACCCCTTTCTTTGTCCCTTCCTTGCCACTACCTTTGAAATGTATGAACCAGAATTACTTCTAAAATCTAATTCCCAAAAACTAATTAAATTGCACAAACCCACACGTCCAGCTGGGAATCACCTAATGTCCTTCTCTCTTGCACGCCTCTGGAATTCTATACCATCACCTATCTGCATCACCAGCAGTCTCTCCTCATTTAAAAACTTGCTGCACTCATACCTAACTTCACAATGGAAGTACTCCTGTTCCCATCCTACCTAATCCTTCTAATACCACTTCCTACTCTCCTAGAACTAAATACGCCATCACTGCCTCCTATAATTCCACAGCTCTATTGAACTATTTGACCAACTACTTAACAGTTACCCTACATTTGTGTAAAAAAAAAGTGTTTTAGTTTTACAAACTATACTGATGTATTCTTTGTTAACCTTTTCTTATTATATTTACTTAGTATTCCTATGAGATAGTTTGTAATGTAAATATGCAATGTGTACTATGTATTTGTATTTTTCTGGAGCTTTTCTCCCCAGGACTCCATTGAAAACAGGCTCCTTTTGGACTATCCTGGCAAACAAACTGCAAATAAATAATAAATAATGCTGCCCCCAGAGTGTCCTAAAAAGTTCCTTCCAAATTTTTTCCTCATATGTTAACTGCATTTTTTTTCATAAGTGTGGTCTGCGCTTTTGTCAGGAGCTTGCTGTGTCTGAAATGGATCCAGATGGTTTTGTCACCGACAGTTAAAGTGTAAGACACTGAATCAGCTACTTTTGGCAAATAAATAAATTAATAAATTAAAATGAAATAAAATTAGATAAAACCTGCTCTTTTATGGCGCAATACCTTTTATATCCACCTCAGTTACATAATTAATTCTAAGGTCACTGCATCTCTGAGTAAGGGGTATTTCTACCCAGCAGTGGCCTCATTCAGTAAATTTGTGCCTTAATGAAGTGTGTAATTCATTTTTAACAGTCCACCATCTGTGTGGTTACCTTATGAAACACCAAGTCTTGGGGCATGATGTTCACTTTTGAGAACATCACTATTTCCTTTTGAGACTGCTATGTTCCATGAACTAAACTTAGTTAAAAAAAGCATTTAATTAACTTAAGTTCTATTTCTGCTTTAAGAATTTTTGGGCTTCAGCCTTTTGGGTAGATCATTTGCCACAATGAATGCATGTCTACCCAATGTTTTCTTTTAAGCTTACATTAAATTAATTGCCACAGCCTTCCAACATCTGATCTGTTTGATGGCCAGTGGTATGCATATCAGTATTCTGTAGTGAGGGCAAATGTAATTCTCAAAGTATTTCCCCTGTGTGTATGAAACTAGTAGCAGCTCAATATCATTTTGCTAATGTTTATTGATAAAGCATCTATGTGTTAGTTTTTGTTCATTGGTTCATTTGAAGCTCATTGCATTAAAGAAATTCAGACTCGCTATTCCATTGGTTCCTTTTCTTGTCAGTTTCTCAGTATTTAGGTCATCAGTAGTGTTGTTTATTTAAAGGAAAACTCCAATAAGAAACTGAAAAAAATGTTTTAATTGTAGTTTGATTTGTGCGGTACTAATGCCAGCATTGCTGGTATCTGTCTAGTGTTGTTTTATGATTAGCTGTATCTCGAAATGTCTTGGCTGAGGGGCAACCATATTCTTATGTTTTTGTTTCAGTCTCTCTTTCTTGTTTCCACAGTACTTTTGTAACCTGTGTATGACGTAGCCTGTATACTGTAAATCAGACAGTCTGCTTCTCCACTTGCATTTAATGATAAGGCTGTGTGGGCCACTAGCTTGTTATACTGTCTTTGGAAACTGATTTTTTCTCGAGTTGCTATGATTTATGCTTACTGTAATTATTTTTTAATGTGCATTTATTTTATTTTCCAGGCAAAGAAGTTTTTCAAGTTTCTTTAGATACTCAAAAGTTGTAGTTGAGAAAGTTGTGTACAGTATCCCTGCTCTGTGTTAATTACATGTCCAGAATAGTAGTGCTGGCTAAGTTAGCCACAGTTGATATTGATACTTCAAAGACTCAAAGTCCTTTTTACCGGCTACTTTTACTGTTCCATGCTGTCTTCTTCATTCAGTTTTCTGCAGTTACATAGATAACTGCAGCATTTCACTGTTCAAAGATTAGATGACTAAGCGGTTGTTTATGCAATGTCACAGTATAACTGATCCTGTATTTTCATATAAAGAGTTCTCCAACAACTGACTCGTTTCATCTTAGCTATAAATAGTTACAGTATTTTACTAAGAAAGGTGCAAAGAATGCACCGTAGACGTAAAAGAAGGCATTGCATAACTCTCAGCCTCTTGGTGCAAGAAATCTGGACAGAGCCAAAATGGTGAGACAAAGGCCTAAAAATAGGGACAGAGTTTAAATGTTGCTGTTGTAAACTTAGAAAGTTGCTAGACTAACAGATTTTGTCTCATCACACATTTTCTGAAGGATAGGAAGTCTGAAATGCAAATATATGTTATTATTTTCTGTCTTCAATAATGTATGATTTGCCAGAAGAAAAAAAAAAAACAGAAATTGTAAGAACAGACCAAAAGTATGAGGCAGACATTTGGACATTCTGTGAAAATTTGGACAGTTGGGAGATATGGGCCAGTGGCTTAATAGAAACTACAGGAAGTGCTTGTTTTTCCCAGTGTCATGCAAGCTTAAACAGATTCCTTTCAGAAGTAGTGTGAAACTTGATTAGTGAAAAAGATGCTGGGATCTTTATGGACTGTGACAAGAAAAATGGAAGTGAAGAAAGTAAAAGGTACTGCGGGTTTCTGGATACTTAACCACATGCAGGTGATTTTACAAGAAGAAAAATAACTCTAGAATGGGATTAACTATATTTTGAGGGTGTATATGTCCTTTAAACTCCTGATAAACCCGGCAAACAGGCTTTTAAATAATGTTTTCCAGGCAGTTGGCCCACTGCATTATCTTGTATAAGCAGTAAAACAGATGTCTACTGAGTATACACTTCGCAAGACAGGTTAACTTCTACTGTTAGCCTGCAAAGCAGGACATTTTTTAACTCATTTACTAGAGTAATAGCCTTTGTTTTCCCATGCATTGCTGAGAAAACATTAGCAGAAGCTCACACAGGCATGACTGGATGGAGCTGCAAGGCCTCATAGGTTCATAGATATATACTAGGCTAATGACCGCCATGGCCTTTATAAGCCTAGCCATGCAACCCATCCCAATTGTCTCTATGTATCATGGGCATTTATTTGGAGGGGGTATGTTAGTTAGGAAGTTTCTAGAGGTTATGTGGGTGAGGTATGTTAGTATGAGCATTGCTGTCTCAGCTGTGCCCCTATGTATCATGGGTGTTTATTTGGAGGGGGGGTATGTTAGGAAGTTTCTAGAGGTTATGTGGTTGGGTTTGTTTGAGTATTGCTGTCTGCCTCTGTCTATCTGCTGTAACTTCAAGACCATAACATTCCAACTGTGGCTGGCACTTGTGTCTTTAATGTGGAGAACAGATAGATGTATTTATACAACTGGTAGGAAAGATGTTTTGTATGAACAGCTTCTAGTGGTTTCTCCAGCTTATATGCAGATCATAGCTTCACTCACCACATGGGATTTTCTGAGTGATTTAACCCAAATGAAGTGTTGTCTGAGGCTGTAAAACATCAGTTTTAAGAACATAAATAAACTGTAAGTTTTTAAGGGAAATCGGTGAAAACCAGCCTCCCCCTCCCACTGCTGACTATTTTGCTAGTAACAAGGGAACATCTGATGTGCCTTTACTATTTGGTACTTCTAAGAGGTTTCTGCCATATCTTTTATGTTACAGCATGTGTGTGTGTGTGTGTGTGTGTGTGTATCCCTCGCTCTCTGTCTTCTGCATCATTACTTCAAGAAAATTTTCTAACCCTGATTTAGGTAGGAAAAATATTGTATAGAGTGTAGTATTCTGATATCTTACTCTACAGGTAGTCTTAGGAAAAAACACTGCCTCTTTTGAGATGCAGCCTGTGCTAAGATGGACTGGTACTTCTAGATGACTAAGAGGTGAAGCTGTTATTACCTACATAGCTATGGGAAGGAAATCCTATCCTGGGATATACGACAGATAAGAAACCTTTCAAAGGCTAATAACATCTGGATAACTGTTCCACCAAGAGATTCAGAATATCAAGATTTAAAGTAGATTTCCTCTGGGCTGGTAGATAGAAGTACTAATGACATGGTTTACATTCACTCCTAAGTGATTTTGTTATATTTACTTAGCAGAAAATTAGAAAGCGATACTCTTGACAATACCGATGGCTACTAGAAGTTGCAAGGAGGACACCAGTATTTGTGTTGAATCAAAAAGTTATGGGGAGGAGGGAATAAACACTTAAATGACTCCAGCCAATTTGTGAATAGTTAAATTTCTGTCTATGACCTAAATTTGAGAACAGTCTTAGTTAACTGAATTGTTAATCTGATGACGGCAGGATATCATGCCAGAAGACTTTTTCTGCATCCTTCAAGTAGCTATGAAAGTAGATCTTAAAATAGTAACAATAACTGTATCTTGGGTGAGCAGAAGTCTCAAGCCTGTAGCCCAGTGATGAGGAAGGAGAATGACAATCTTTGACACCATGTAATCTGCTAAGACATGAAGGAGTATGACACCTTCAGGCACAGTGTAGTCTCCTGACAAGGAAAAAGCATGGCAGCCTCTGATATGGTGTAATCTGTTAAGAAAGGATGAAGTACAACAGCCCCTGACATTCTGTAATCTGCTGAGAGAAGAAGGAGCATGACTTCATCTGGCATGTGTAATCTTCTGACATGGGAAGGAGCATGACAGCTTGTGACATGGTATAGTCTGCTGACAAGGGAAGGAGCATGACAGCTTGTGGCGTGGTGTAGTCTGCTGACAAGGGAAGAAGCATGACAGCTTGTGGCATGGTGGAGTCTGCTGGCAAGGTAAGGAGTATGACAGCTTGTGGCGTGGTGCAGTCTGCTTACAAGGGAAGGAGCATGACAGCTTGTGGTGTGGTGGAGTCTGCTGACTAGGCAAAGAGCATGACAGCTTGTGATGTGGTGTAGTCTGCTGACCAGGAAAGGAGCATGACAGCTTGTGGCGTGGTGGAGTCTGCTGGCAAGGTAAGGAGTATGACGGCTTGTGGCATGGTGTAGTCTGCTTACAATGGAAGGAGCATGACAGCTTGTGGCATGGTGCATTCTGCTTACAAGGGAAGGAGCATGACAGTTTGTGGCATGGTGTAGTTTGCTGACAAGGGAAGGAGCATGACAGCTTGTGGCATGGTGTAGTCTGCTTACAAGGGAAGGAGCATGACAGCTTGTGGTGTGGTATAGTCTGCTTACAAGGGAAGGAGCATGACAGCTTGTGGCATGGTGTATTCTGTTTACAAGGGAAGGAGCATGACAGCTTGTGGCGTGGTGTAGTCTGCTTACAAGGGAAGGAGCATGACAGCTTGTGGCGTGGTGTAGTCTGCTGACAAGGGAAGGAGCATGACAGCTTGTGGCGTGATGGAGTCTGCTGACAAGGGAAGGAGCATGACAGCTTGTGGCGTGGTGTAGTCTGCTGACAAGGGAAGGAGCATGACAGCTTGTGGCATGGTGTAGTCTGCTTACAAGGGAAGGAGCATGACAGCTTGTGGCGTGGTGTAGTCTGCTTACAAGGGAAGGAGCATGACAGCTTGTGGCGTGGTGTAGTCTGCTTACAAGGGAAGGAGCATGACAGCTTGTGGCGTGGTGTAGTCTGCTGACAAGGAAAGGAGCATGACAGCTTGTGGCGTGGTGTAGTCTGCTTACAAGGGAAGGAGCATGACAGCTTGTGGCATGATGGCGTCTGCTGACCAGGGAAGGAGCATGACAGCTTGTGGCATAGTGGAGTCTGCTGACCAGGGAAGGAGCATGACAGCTTGTGGCATGGTGGAGTCTGCTGACTAGGGAAGGAGCATGACAGCCTTTGGTATGGTGTTTTTCTGCCCAGATAGGGAGCAGCAAAAGGAATATGGCAGACTTTGACATGGTGCAGTCTGCTTGATCTTGTGCATCTGCATATCCCCCTGTCTCTTCTGGTGGCTTTCCTTTAACTTCCTTCCAGCAGCTTGATATCCTGCTCTTTGTACTGGCTCCAAAAATGCAGACATTGCTCAGGATAAGAGCTGACCAGTGGAGGAGAGCATTGCCTGTTTGCTTCTGAGGTCATTTACCCTGAGCATACAACCCAGCAGATTTTTTTTCTTATTTTATGTATTTTTCTTGCCATCCTCCCACTCTTCTAGAAAGGCTTTGTCCCTGTAGAGTGGAGGACAGCAACAGTCATCCTTCTGCGCAAGGGGGACCATCAACTGACCCAGGAAACTAGTGACCCATAAGTCTGACTGTCCTTATATGTAAGGCTATGGAAAGGATAATCATGGACCTGATTAACAACAACATAGGAAATCTTCAGACTCTAGACCCAACCCAGTTTGACTTCATCAAAAGCAGATCATGCTTGTTCAATCTGGTAGACTTCTTTGAGAAGATCACCAAGGCCCTGGATGAGTGCATACCACTTACCTTGACCTGGCCAAGGCATTTGACAGAATAACCCACTCAGGTGTTATAAATTGGGAATAAACATCTACTTAAGATGGCTAGACAAATGGCTCGTGGATAGGGCACATGTTGTTAGAGTGGGGGAACCACATCCAGCAAGAGGCCATTTACCAGTGGAGTACCACAGGGCTCAGTGCTGGGTCCCCTTCTGTTTGGAATATACTTCTCAGATGTCAAGGCAAATGTAGTTGCTGAGGACTGCAAGTTGGACGCAATCATTAACTCCCCAAACGGTGTTGATATCCTACAGAAATATCTGGCACAGACTAATGATTGGTATCAGAGCCATGGCCTCAAACTAAATGTGAAAAAGTGCATAAAAATACCCTTTTGGAAATCAAATACTCGTGCAAATTACAACATCGATAGCAGCCACTAAGAGTGGACCCAGTGGTGAGGTAGCAATCTGAACTTTGACCACCATTTGTCCACGATAGTGAGGAAATCCTTCTGTGTGGCTCATCTTATAAGTAAATGCATGGCATCCAGATCTGAAGATGTCATAATACCACTGTACTCAGCCCTCATCAGACCAATAATCGAATACAGCACACTCTTTGGCATATACCTCGCCAGGCATCTGTGACAGCTGGAGTGTCCTCAGAGGTTTCTCACCAAAAATGTACAGGGTATAACCAACATGTAATTTGTGGACTGATTAAAAGCCCTATCACTATATTTAGATTCTTTCCTATTACTGAGGAGTGATCTGTGACTGACCTGCAAGGCAGTCTCTGTCCCAGCCTTGATGGAAATGTTGCATATTCGCAAAAATAGCTGCACAAGGGTTACCCATTCCAAAGTTCTAAACCTGATCTCTGACATACATAGATCATGCTGGAGAGTCAGATGTGTGTCCCAGAGATTGCCCCTTCTCTGGAATAGGTTTCTTATTCATGTGAAGCAGAGCCCTTCCTCAACCATCTTTAAATGCAGTCTGGACTGATGAATGGGAAGTTGTGAATTCACTCCTGGGATGATACCAATGTCCCTTGTGGACAGAGACAGTCTGTAAAAATAGTCAACACCCTGCTTCCTGACCCTTGTTATATTTCCCCTAGGGATAGAAAATTGGGTAAAATTTGGGTGAAACTGGCTAGGCTTGTAAGGGCTCTTGAGCCGTTAGCCTAGTAATCTCCTTTGAGCCTATGAACCTATAATGATGGTCTAGTGCCCAAGTCTGATCAGCACCCCATGACCATTTCCTGCTCTTTTGCCATCAGTTACACCCCAACTAGCTGATACTTCATATCATAGTTTGTATTGCTCTAATGCAGTGCTGTACATTTGTCTGAGGTGAACCTCAGCTGACATTTTTTGTCCACTTAGTCTTTCCAGATCCTGCCTTAGACTGTTCACTTACCCATAACTTCTGAATGTTTTGTTATCAAAGAATGGTTGCTGCTATTCTTTACTTCTTCAAACATATTTTATACATGCACATAGACACACTCTGAACCGTGGATTGACTAATGCTGTACTCCAGTAGTCTCTTTATTTACGATATTGTCCCTCTCATCATAGCCCACTGAGCCCTAGTCATGCAGCATCCCACTTTCTTGTCCTCAGACTCAGCTCAGTCCTTCCAATTTTCCTAGCATCCACCACTGCTTGACTGAGTCAGTGGTCTTGATGCAAGTCTAACAGAAGCAGACCATGTCTGCTTGCATTCCCATTTCAAGTTGTTTTTCAACCCGGTAATTGTGGCCACTGTTTTTACTGGTCTATTGTCCCATTTTCAGAGAGGGGTGGTGCTTCACTGGATGATGAGGCACAGCTTTATGCAAATGTCATTAACTTCTCATAGAGAGCCTTCTGAAGTGAGGGATCTCTCAGTGGGCTGTGGAGTGATGGACTGTATCTACCAGTATCAGTGGAACAATTCCCTTCTTTCTGCTAGTCATGTGGTAAGTTTTGATAATGGGTGGTTCTCTGCTGGATGTAGGAACCACTTGATAATTTTCCATTTGCAAGACAGGAGGTGCTCCCAGGAGAGTGTGTAACAGACAAATGTAATTGGACAGAGAGTGGTGATTCTCACAGTTCAAGCTCTGGAGAAAGTATTAAGACCCAAGCCCCTCCTGCTTATGTCAGAAAACTAGACAATAGCATTCATGCAAATAAGCATTGTGAGATGTAATCTTACTGTTATGTAGAGAGGCTTTCTAGTTCACATCGTATAGGAGATAATTTTGCCGGCTGACTCACTCCAGGCATAGTTGTGTTTCTTTCCTGGAGAATACAAGTTTTCTTGATGAAGAGCTTTTTGGAGAAGATTAGTCACTAACTACTTCTCATCACCACATATGATAGCAATATTCACTCCTTGTTCTGCTTGATTTTGCAAGGCAAGAGGAATTTGCAGCAGATTGATAGCAACCTGACTTTTGACCACCATTTTGCTTCCATTGTACAGAAAACTTTCTGCATGGCCCACCTCATAAGTAAGGGTATCTCATCCAGGGACAAGGAGGTCATAACATCCCTGTATTCTTCCCTTATAAGGCCCATTACTGAGTACGACACCCCATTCGGCATGTACCTCGCAAAGCACATGTAGCAGCTGGAGAGATCACAGAGGTTCCTCACCAGGAGAATCCAGGGCCTCAAACATCTACCATACACAGATAGGCTAAAAGCCCTATCCCTCAACTCAGTTTCATACAGACTCCTCAGAGATAACCTCTGTCTGGCATACAAGCTGATCTCGGACCCCTCCTTGATGGGACTGCTGCATATCCACAAGTCAAGCTCCACTCGAGTAACCCGCACATGCAGCCTCAACCTGGTCTGTGACATGAATAGGACTTGTTGGTGGGACAGATTTCTGAGCCCTTTCTTATTTGCAATGGTGATGGACAGGTTGACAGACGAGATCAGTCAGGAGTCCCGGTGGACTATGATGTTTGCAGATGACATTGTGATCTGTAGTGAGAGTAGGAAACAGGTGGAGGAGACCCTGGAGAGGTGGAGATATGCTCTAGAGAGAAGAGGAATGAAGGTCAGCAGGACTAAGACAGAATATATGTGTGTGTAAATGAGAGGGAGGACAGAGGAATGGTAAGGATGCAGGGAGTAGAGGTTGCGAAGGTGAATGAGTTTAAGTACTTGGGATCAACAGTTCAGTGTAATGGTGAGTGTGGAAGAGAGGTGAAGAAGAGAATACAAGCAGGATGGAGTGGGTGGAGAAGAGTGTCAGGAGTGATTTGTGACAGACGAGTACCAGTAAGAGTGAAAGGGAAGGTCTACAAGAGGGTAGTGAGACCAGCTATGTTATACGGGTTGGAGACAGTGGCATTGACAAAAAGGCAGGAGTCAGAGCTTGACGTGGCAGAGTTGAAGATGTTAAGATTTGCACTGGGTGTGACGAGGATGGACAGGATTAGGAATAAGTATATTAGAGGGTCAGCCCAGGTTGGAAGGTTTGGAGACAAAGCCAGAGAGGCAAGATTACGTTGGTTTGGACATGTGCTGAGGAGGGATGCAGAGTATATTGGGAAAAAGACGCTAAGGATGAAGCTGCCAGGTAACAGGAAAAGAGGAAGGCCTAAGATAAAGGTTATGGATGTGATGAGAGAGGACATGCAGGCGGTTGGTGTGACAGAGCAAGATGCAGAGGACAGGAAGAAATGGAAACAGTTGATCTGCTGTGGTGACCCCTAATGGGAGCAGCCAAAAGAAGAAGAAAAAGGTGGGACAGATTTGTGTCCCAGAGACTCTCCCATCTATGGAATAGACTCCCTCTCCACGTCAGGCAGAGTACCTCTTTACCCCTTTTTAAGCACAATCTGGATAACTGGATGGGAAATAGAAAATACATCCCTGGAATTCCATCCGTGTGCCTGCTGGACAGGGGCATTGGGTGCTGATTTATCTATGCATGGGCTAAAGTCTTGGCTAGGCTTATAAGGGCCTCAGGGCCAATAGCCTAGTAACTTCCTATGATCCTATGCTGTTCTCTGCTCTGTGGCAAGAAAAATTAATGTATGCCTTTCCACCTTTTCCTTTGATTCCAAGCACTAGCAAAATCACCAAATTTGTCCTTATTTTCCTTAGGTAGCTTCAGGTTCTCAGGTCTCACACAGTACAGGATTCTACCTCAGTATAAAACAGAGGAGTCTCTTCCAAAATCTGTGGTTACAGCTGCCTACAGCTTTTGGCCGGGTTACCACATTAGATCTGTTAATCTTGCCAGGCATCCTGATAGAGGTCTTAGAGGTATTGAGCTTGATGGTAAGCCTTTTATTCATTTGACATATTGTACAAAGTGGAAGAGGTTCAGTAGGCAATGGGGTATCCAAGGTCAGTCATATGTGCTTTCCCTTGAAATGATCTACACACAGATGTTAACAAAATCCTTGATCATTCACAAGTAATCAATAATATACAGTCAACCTGCAGTAGCAGAAATAAGTGCTTCACATGAGAGTATGCCCCACTACAACCCCACGTGTGGAGGATAAGCCCCCCCCATACATCTGATTTTACAGATACTGACCACACAGCAGTGGAGAAAGAAGAAACTCCCTAGTACGCTGCTCAGCAGTCTCACTCAGTGATCTCACTGTACTGAAGAGACCAGCCTTTCAATTCTTAATATAAGGTGATTGCAACCAGTTGTCATCTAGCAGTTAGAATCCAGTCCAATAGCCATTGATCCCCTCTGACGAAACCATTTTGTCCTGTTTCAGATACCTCTTTTGTTTGGGATCTAGTTATTCCACCATTACGATGAATGTTTCCCTTATCTTTGGTGCATCATGATCATATGGATGACGGAACCTTGACTTGGCAAAGGTTTGTCAAGCAGTTTCTCAATGGTATTTTGTGTTTTTGCCCATTTTTGAAGAGCTGTTCTCTTTTCTGCACTTGAACATTACAATTTACAAAGTTTTTCATTGTTTGTCTAAACCATTTGGTTTAGGCGATTTGAAGTTCACTTCTTAGAAGATGTTATTTTTGGTAGCCATTATGACTGTCCACAAGATCAAGATAATCTAGCCTTTTCGAAAGATGGGGCATCCCTCAGTAGCCCATATATTTTGTACAAATAAGTTCATGAAATAGTCCCATTTAATTCCCTGCTTTCTTTTCAGGCACAGAATCCGAGGGTGACAAGAGTTCTTCTTGCCCTTGATCTGCATTGGTAATATATTTTACCTACAGAGAAAGCATGAGTTCAGGAATATGGACCAGCTGTTCATCTCCTTTACTTCATTTAAAGGAGGGCTTAATGTAGTTAAGCAGATCCATCCAAAGAGATTGCTAACTGCACACTTTTCTGCTGCTGGCCAGTGTACCGTCTCTTGGCTATTTCTGTCAAAGGCCACTCCATTAGGAGTGTGCCTACTTCCATTATTGGTTTCAAGAATATGCCCTTTAAGAACCGTTTCAGTTTATCCATTTGATCAGTCATTCTGTACTTTACCAAGCATTACTGTTTGTACATGACTACAGGAGATGAGCCTTCTTTGTCACTTTGCTGTTTCAGGACAAGGCCATTAATTTTAGGCCTGTTTAGCTCTTGCATCTCTGGGAAGTGTTTGGATACTGTTTGGATTTTGCAAATCCATTCTTATCTCCATTAGTGATGAACATGTACTTTGCAGTGCAGAGCTCCCTCATGAGCTTCTCATCCTTCCCCATGTTTTATGTAGCAGATAACCTAGTAATACAGGTCACCAGTCCCAATTTATTTGAGAAGGAAGATTAATGAAGGCATGATAGCCAGAGAGCCACCATAGCCGCTGGTAGAGGAAGGTTTGCTTGAGTGTGCTCCTACCTTCCTTGCATGTTGGTGTCTTTGCTGTAGGCTATGAGATTCCATGAAGCATAATCTAAAAGTTCTTCTGGTCATGGCTCAAGGACAGAAACACTCATATGTCCAAACGCACAACCTGACTGCCACTCTAAACCTCAATGTCCTTTAGGATTGTAATAGTAGCTCCACCTGCTGCCAACACATCATCTGTATCCCTCCCACTAACCTCCTCATGTTTACCCACCCCTTTTAGTTCCATTATGTACCTGAAGCACAAGTCAAATGTAGGTCACCAGAGTCACTGTCAGGGCTGGGCTTTATCCCTCTATGCCACAGAGTTGGTTTACTGTTTGGGATTCTGACCAGCTGTCACCCTCTAGAGAAAGTCCTTCAGATTGTAATATAACAGATAGGTGGGTACTCACCATTTCAGTGGCATTTTAAGAAGTTCCCTTGCAATAGTGAGTAGTCGCTACTCGTCTGTACCCCTTTCTTGGATAGTTTTTCCATCCATATATGTAGAAGGATAGCTATGTAAATCTGTTATGTTTGAATTCCTTAATTTCAGTGTGAATTGAGATAGTTGAGGGGAGTGAGGTTGTGAGTACCCTCCTAGATGTAACACATTGTGCCATACCATGTGCCAGTAGAAGAAATGTGTGGGTGACTATATAAGCAAGCAGTGTGCCAAAAGAAGGCCCTGAAAGACAAAATTCCAACTGTCAGCCAGTTCAGAAGGCCTTTTAAAGATTAATTGATATGGTTAGTACTCTCATATTTATTATTTTCAGTGTTATGTGCTATCAGTGTTTGATAAGCCTGCATGTTGAATCCAAGCGTGTGCCGATCTTGGATGTGTTTTTGATTTTTATGGTAGACCGGCCCTTTTGATAGTTCTGGGAAGAGTTCCCAGAAGTGATGGAGTGGTGCCTTGCATTTCTTTGTTCGTCTTCTTCTAAATATTGCTAACAGAGGGTAGAATGTGAGAACAAAGGACTAACTGTCTGATGAGGATAAAGGAAGGCCTTAACTGCTCGCATATTTGTTCTGTCTAGATCTTTAGTGCTCAAGAGTAAACATTCTTAAACGATATTCTCCTCTATGCCCTCAGTCAGAACTATACACCTCCAGCAACATGTGGAGGAGGATTTTGCACTTTTAACCCCTTAACTATGGATGCAGAGAACATTCAGGAACACAGTGATGCCCCACTAGTAGGAACCATGTATTCAAGAGTTTAGCTCATTTTTAACCAGAACAAACCTAACTTAAAGATAAAAATCCCATTCCAAACCCAGTTTTAAAATTTAAAAACAAAATCACATTTTCAAGACGTCTGTAGGTAATTGTTTTACTAGTACAATAATTGTATTAGCAAGATAATTACCTCACAGCTTCTCGTTAAAAATGAAGGAGAAATGGAACCAGGAAGAGAAAGTAAGTGATGTTCACTGGCATTTCTACACCCCATCTCTCTAACATAGTAATAGGACAGAGCTAGCCAGACCATTTCCAGTGAATATGAAACCTGAACACTTGAGATAATTTAGTAAGAGCAGTCAGCCTCACCTTTTGAGCAGAGTCTCTGAAAGGAGCTGACACTCTAGTCTTCAGGGTGTTTTCTCTTGTACATGTCCATTTTGTTATTCTACTCAGAGGGAACTACATATGTCTGTGGGCAGTAATAACAGTACACACTATCTGCATAATGATAAGTACATTTTTGTTTATTGTATTTATTTATTGTGACATTCAAGGTAAGGAGAATATGTTTTGATTTACAGCAGCAGCAAATCAAAATACTTTACTCTTGTGATTCTTTTACTTTCTTAGTGATCACACATCAGAAGACATCACCAGAAGTGGCTATCTGGTTTTTTTTTTTTTTTTTTTTTTTTTTTTGGGGGGGGGGGGCTACTGATGAAAGGGAAAGACACTTATGTGATTACAGTGTAGAGATCATTGATATATCTTGGTAGGGATGGGGACAGTTTATGTATGTCTGAGAGCAATGAGATGAAGTACATTACTGTGGCCATTTGTTCATCCACTTTCATTACAATCTAACTAATAAGGGGTACAGAGAAGAAGGCTGTCCTTATGGCAAAATGAGGCAGGCAGGGTGTGTGTAAGAGCAAAGAATTGTTACATGATCACTGATGAAGGATCATTAATGTAGATTGCCTAGGGATAGTGTATGTGTCTGGAGCAACAAGATGAAATATGTTGCTGAGGCCACTGTGTCTTTCATTTCTTCACATCCAGGTGTCATAAATGCACACAGAGAGTGGCTGTTTTTTAGGGGGCAGAAGCAGATGGTAATTATGTGATCCCTATGAAATAGTCACTAATATGGGTTATTGAGGAGCAGTGTGTATGGATCTGAGAGGAATAGGTTGATGTACATTACTTATGGCCAGTATTTCTTTAACTTTCTTCAAACTGAGACAGAAATGTGCACAGAAGGTGGCTGTCTTCTTGGAACAGGGAAGAGTAGGCACCCTGTATGTGAAAGCACAAGGCAGTTACATAACCACTGTGGAAAGGTCAATTATTTTAGGGAGCAATATATATATATATATATATATATATATATATATATATGTGACACTGCAACAGACCGAAACACATTACTATGGCTTTACGTGTTTCATTTCTTTTCCTCATTAATAGATCAGAAGTGTACAGAATGTGGCTATCTTTTTGTGGGGTAGGCTAAATGAATGCAAAGGACAGTTACCTTATCTCTTTAAATTAATCATTGCTATGGCTTGTTGGAGGAGCAGTATTTCTGTGAGTGCAGCAAGCAAAAGAACATTACTGTCACTGTTGTATGTTTATAATTTCATCACAGTTAAAGGTGATCTGCTCTTTCAGAAGAGAGAATTTCTATTCGGAGTATGTGTGTGTTTGTGTAGTAGTAGCTTGAGTGACCATTGCATTTTTAGAAACCCAATTCAGGAAGTACCCATGTTTTGGTTTTCAGGTTGTTACTTAGTCATTGTAATTTCATAGTCTCCTTAATGTATGCCTTTAGATTCATTTAAAACATATAGGCACATTTTTGTTTACATTTTCCTTACAGGAGATTGTGTAATTCATAAAATCATGATTTTGTTTCACTGTTATACTGTAACACATAAACCTACAAAAAGTGATGATTTCTAGCATTTGAAATGTTACAGAAAAGAAAGAAAAGCAAAACAAGAATGCTGTATTGGGAATTGTGAGTTATTGTTCAGAAATTCAATGTGCAACACTACCCTTGCACCTAATAGTAGAGCCTGACTACAGTTTATAGCTAAATGTACAGATTGATAGTTTATTTTTTAATAAAAATGCTGGACAGTTAGAAAACTGTAACCTTGTATTGATAGCATCCACTAGTAGGCCTATATGGTCATTAAAAAGTGTTGCTAAGTTGTACTATACTTAGTTTCCGTTAGGTATGTGTGTACAACTTCATCTTATGCTGGTGGAGTACAGTCTGTATCCAGAATATGTCTTTATTATATTGACTTTGTATCAGAAGAAAAACAAATCAGAAGTATTTCACCAAACAATGCAGCACCATTTCTATTGGTTTATATGCAGTGAGGCCTAAACTCCATGGGCTGCAAGGGCAGTTTGATGCTGTGTAAATCGGGATTAAGATTCAGTTATTACCTGTTGAGTTAGAATGGCAGTCTGTAGTGCACTCTTAAATGTATTTTCCACATAGGTATTTCTATTAGAATTACCTGAAACTTTTGTCATGAACTGTTTTAGGGGAACTGGCTCATAGCCTCATACACTGGTAGAAAATGCAGAGGTTCAGTGGAATTTGCTGACATGGAGAAGCAGTATACTCTGTTTCCATTGGGAAGTAATGTGATCTTTGATCAAAAAGCAAGGTGAAACTATGTCCAGAAGTATGTGGGCAAAATTGTTATTGCACCAGAAGTAAAAAAAATATATATATATATATATATATATATATCACAAATAATTAACTAGACAAGCCAACATTTGTATTATTGCATATATACAGTGGATATAAAAAGTGTACACACCCCTGTTAAAATGCCAGGTTTTTGTGATATATAAAAAATTAGACCACAATAAATCATTTCAAAACTTTTCCCACCTTTAATGTGACCTGTACAGTTCAATTGAAAAACAAACAAGTCTGTTAGAGGAAAAAATATAAAAAATAAAAAACGTACAATAAACTGGTTGCATAAGTATGTACACCCTTAAACTAATACTTTCTTGAAGCACCTTTTGATTTAATTACAGCATTCAGCCTTCTTGGGTAGGAGTCTATCAGCATGGCACATCTTGACTTGGCAATATTTGCCCACTCTTCCTTGCAAAACTGCTCCAAATCTGTCAGATTGCGAGGACATCTTTTGTGCACAGCTCTCTTCAGGTCACCCCACAGGTTTTCTATTGGATTTAGATCTGGGCTCTGGCTAGGCCATTCCGAAACTTTAATTTTCTTCTGGTGAAGCTATTTTTTTGTTGATTTGGATGTATGCTTGGGGTCATTGTTGTGTTGAAAGGTGAAATTCCTCTTCATCTTCAGCTTTCTAGCAGATGCCTGAAGGTTTTGGGCCAAAAGTGACTGTATTTGGAACTGTTCATAATTCCCTCCACCTTGATTAAAGCCCCAGTTCCAGCTGAAGAAAAGCAACCCCAAAGCATGATACTGCCACCACCATCCTTCACCGTGGGGATGGTGTTCTTTTGGTGATGCGAAGTATTGTTTTTGCTCCACACTTACCTTTTGGAATTGTGGCAAAAAGTTCAACCTTGGTCTCATCAGACCATAACATATTTTCTGACATGCTTTTGGGAGACTTGATGTATTGTTTTGCAAATTTTAGCTGGGCCTGGATATTTTTCTATGTAAGAAAAGGCTTTCGTCTTGCAACCCTACCACATAGTCCAGACATATGGAGAATATGGGAGATTGTTCTCACATGTAGTACACAACCAGTACTTGCCAGAAATTCCCGTAACTTCTTCAGTGTTGCTGTAGGTCTCTTGGCAGCCTCCCTGACAAGTTTTCATTTTGTCTTTTCATCAATTTTAGAGGGACGTCCAGTTCTTTGCAACATCACTGTTGTCCCATATTTTCTCCACTTTTTGATGACCATCTTCACTGTGTTCCATGGTATATCCAGTGCTGTGGAAATTTTTTTGTACCCTTCTCCTGACTGATACCTTTCAACAATGAGATCCCTTTGATGCTTTGTAAGCTCTCTGCGAACCATGACTTTTGCTGTTGCAGGCAACTGAGTAAATGTCAGGAAAATCCTACTAGGACAGCTGAACTTTATTTGGGGTTAATCAGAGTCTCTTTAATTGATGGCAGGTGTGTACCCAAGAAGACTGAATGCTGTAATTAAATCAAAAGGTGCTTCAACAAAGTATTAGTTTAAGGGTGTGCACACTTATGCAACCAGCTTATTGTATGTTTTTTATTTTTTATATTTTCCCCCTAACAAATTTGTTTGTTTTTCAATCGAATTCTACAGGTTATAGGTCACATTAAAGGTGGGGAAAGTTTTGAAATTATTTTTTGTGGTCTCATTTTTTTATATCACAAAAACCTGGCATTTTAACAGGGGTGTGTGCATGTTTTATGTCCAGTGTGTGTGTGTGTGTGTGTGTGTGTGTGTGTGTGTGTGTGTGTGTGTGTATTTAGTGAGGCCTATTCTTCATGTACTGACAAAGACAGTATACTGCTTCATAAATTAGGACTTCAGTGCACCTCAGTCCTTGGAAGTAAGATGCCATTTGTGTCTTTTGTACTCAGGTACCTTATTAGAATCCCCTGAAATTTTTCTTATGGTCTGTCATAGATGAACTGATAAATGGTCTCATACACAGCTAACAATTGTAGTATTTCACAGAACTTTCATTATCACCATCTGATATCGCATCTATATCACGTTATCGAAGGTTTACTTAATCAAATCAATAAAGGTCGAACTTTATTGATCGATTAAGTAAAACATCGAATAACGTAAAAAAAAACAAAAAAAAAACAAAATGGTGTAGGCAAGGGGCAAGCCCCCCTGCACCCCCCACACCCCCCTACTTAAATATACCAACTCCGAGAACGCACTACACTGAGGTAAACTGAAATCTCCCCTTATGGAGATTTCCATTTACTTGCATGATATTCTTCACTTTTGATATTGTTGTGCCGACAATATCAGACTCGATATTGTCAGCTTACGACAACGTGAAGTAGACCCTTTGATATCATATCCTGGTTCCAGTCAGGATGGGAGTTTATACTGTTAATACTCCAGAAGTAAAATAAAATGTTTTATTTGAGTATGAAATGTTTTTGTTATTTGCATATAGGGCGGGGCCTAAACTGCATGTATTGATGAAGGCATTGTGCTGCCTCATGTACTAAGACTGAGGTGCAGTGAAGTCCTTGAGAGTACAGTGACAATCTTAACTTTGCTTCATGCTTGAATATCCTGTTATAGTTTCCTAGTAATTTGTATTACAAACTGTCATAAAGAAACTGACCTTTGGATTCTTACACAGATTCAAAAAGCAATGTTTGGGTGGACAGTAGGTGTCATAATCTGGCAATATACACAGATTTCTACTGGGGACTGTTTAACCTCCATTTGAAGTGCAGGGTAAAAGCAGCATACAGAATATATATGTTTTAAATTATCATTACATCAGAAGTAAAACCATAAACAGAAGATATATTTCCCATTTATAACATGCTAATCCTAAAATGTCATGCTTTCTAGCAGTTAAATTGGTGAGGTCAAACTCAGTTCTTAAATGCAATGAAATCCCCAAGGGCAGAATCGTAGTGTTAAGGGCATTTCATGGCTGAACACTTTGTTACTGCTTGAAAGTGCCTGAATGAAATCTCAAAAGAGAACAGAAATACAGCATTTCTTACAGAGACACCAAATACTGGGGTTTGTAAGCCTTTTCTATTGCAATCTAACATTTCCCATTTTACACAGTTTTCATTGGAGATGTTTTGTTGAATGTGTATTTGGTATACAGAATAGGTAATGGTCTAGAATACTTTACTTTGGTGTCATTACGTAAGAAGTAAAACTCCTATTTGTTTCAAATATGTTTTTCTATTTAGTATGTTTTGGCTAAAATGCTATAGTTTCGTGCAGCTATGTGATGAGTTCATATTCAATCTTGACCTTCGTTGAAATCCGTAAGGGTAGAATACCACTATTAAATATATTTTGCAGCTGAACACCCTGTCGTTACTGCCTAAAACTTTCATGATGATAGCTCAAAAAGGAACTGAAATATGCTTTTTATACACCAAAACCAAATATGCAGGGGTTCTTCAGCCTTCAGTATGACAGTCTGACATTTTCCATTATGCTCGTTTCCAATGAGGTATGTTGAACTTCTGCACAGTATTCAAGCTACAGTAATGGCATAGAATACGTCTTTCTAAGTTGTCGTAATACCAGAAGTAAAAAAGACTGTTTATTTCACCAGAAAATATATTTTTCTTATAGCATGCTGTGGCTAAAGTGTTGTAGTTTAAAACAGTTAAGGGTTGAGCTCAAACTCATTTTTAGTTGCACTGAAATCTCTGAGTGGAATAGCAGTGTTATAAGTGCTTTTGTAGCTCAACATCCTGCTGTTATTGCCTAAATGTTTTAAAAATGTACTCTCAAAGTGGAATGGAGATATCTCCTTTTTACTTGGGTACCAGATAAAGAGGTTCATAACCCTTCACTGTCAGTTTGACATCTTGTAGTATACTTGTTTTCTACTAGAGGTATTGTATTTGTCTTTTGCTTGGTGGTGGAGTCTCTGTCATGGTCCACCCACAACCATATTCACTTTACACTGTTATTACCCTGGTTACAGCTTTCCCCAGCCTTGAGTTAATTGAATGGAACTGTACTGTAACTCAAAATCAGTTTGTTCCAGTCTTCCATCGGCTCCTTTTGGCATTCAGTGCAAGTGATATCCTTGAGGTATGCAGTATTACTGTGTATTCCTCACTGAACTTTCTCACTCCATCTGATGTAAGCCATATGTATTTGAAATTGTGGAAACCATGCTCTGACATGGTGCGCCATATTATGAGAAGATGTCAGTTAAAGCTTGAGCATAAATAGAGACATACTGGCTGATTTGATGTTAAGCTTAGGCTGGGTGGATGTTTGCTTGAGCATAAGTGGAGATGTACTGGCTTCATTGCAGACCGTATTGTCTACCACAATAAGCTCGGTGAGAGTTTGTAGTAGTCATGCAGAGTTTCTGTCAGACTTGATGTGAGCTTCATTTAATAGACTGTACTGAACTGGTTTCCTATAGTTCACATAGGTGATCAGTTACATGAAGACTGGATCCCTGCCAACAAGACAGGTGCTAGGTGGTCTTGTTGTATTTGTACCTGTGACTTATCAAATTATCTCTGGTACTTTGACTACTGCTTTTCCATCTGTTTTAAAGAATGTTTTGGTTAGCCCATTTTCCAAAAAGCATAGTTGAGAGCCTAATGTTTTGGGGGCATTATAACCCCACCCTAACTTTGTGTTTATTGGTAAAGTTATAGAGAAGATTGTTTCTGTTTTATTCATTACTTAAGACCTTAAAAGTTGTATATCATGTTCCTGACCTATTCCAGTCTGGTCTTAGCACTGAATGTAGATCAGAGACAGACCTGATGTAGCTTTTTTAATAACCTTCTGATAGCTCCAGATCTATGTTGTCATTCTGCTGTTGTCTTCCTTGGTCTATGTTTGGCATCTGACACAGACGATTATTGCATCTCATTAAGCTGGTTCAAAAACCTGTTGTGAAGTCTCAAGAACTGGTATGAAATGGTTTTCCTCCTGTTTTTCAGAGTGTATGTAATGGATTCTGTATGTAGAGATAAACTCCTTTTGTCTGTTTTTCCTGACACATCTGGAGTTCTGTATGTATATGCTTCCTTTGGATGACCTGATTAGAGGGAAAACTCTTCAGAATCATTGCTATGCTGATGACACTCCGTTTTACCTCCCCTTTCCTCAGAGCAGAGTGTCTTCTACAGATTCATTGGGTCACAACTTGGAATGCATCCAGAAGGGGACGTTTGCCGATCACTTGTGACTTAACACTGCCAAGACTATTAGCATAGCTGTTTTTGCTACCTTGAGGGATTCTGATTGCCCAGTCTTTACTCATTCCATTGTTTATAGTAAGTTTAAGCTGACCTTTGTGAACAAAGTTGAAGATCTTGTCATGATTATTGATGACAAATTGATGCTTGGAGACCAGGTGTTACATACTGTGAAAATACCTTGTTTTTATCTTCATAACATCTCTTGTACTGAACACCTTCTCACTTCAGACAGTCATGCAGTGGTTGTATATGTGTTAGCATCTTCTTGTATTGATTACTGCAACTGTCTTTACTTGGGACTCCCTAACTGTGAACATGCAGCTAGTTCAGCCCTCCACAGCTCAGTTATTTACATGTACTCTGAGTTAATGTTATATTATTCAATTCTGTGCAATCTGCACTGGTTTACCAATCCAGTCTCAAATTGTCTGTAAAATTCAACTATTGGTCTATTTAGTCCTACTCATCAAAGGTCCTGTGATTCTCTACTGCCTAGTTAGGTCCCTTTGATACTCACCTTTGGTTGTGTTCACTGATAGTGCCTATACAAGTGGTCACTCTAGTTCTTAATGAAGCCTATCTCCCTCCATATTCCAGTGCACAAGGACCACAAATAGTTCTTTAGATGCAATACAGGGAAATTCCATTTCCAATTTACTTTGTTGTCCTTTGGATTGTTTACAACTTTTGAGGTCTTTGGAAAATGCCTGACCTTGGTAATGGAATTTCTGAAAGGAAAAGGCATCCAAATCTAACCTTATCTGTTTGCCAGAATGAACAGGTCGAAAAATCCAGTGATACCTACAGAACCTACTGGAACAATGTACTCACCATGTAGTGGAGGAACTTCAGATGATTCCATGTGTTTAGAAGAACTTCAGCTTGTGAACCTCACAGGTCAAGACAAACATTTGATCCCTTTGCATTAGTTTCTACTTAACTAAAAATTACTGCAGATGTAGCAGATAGATCTTATGGAGCACAGACCTATAGCCTCAAGGTGCAGGGTCTGTGGAACACCAATAGAGGAGAAGGCATATCAGTATCAATGAGATGGTTACGATTCTAGACTTTAAAGCCTTCAAAATAACCAGGACACCACAGACAATACCACAGTCATATGGTGTGTAGTACCACAGTCATATGGTGTGTAAACAGACAGGGAATTACTCATATCCCCCCACCTGTGTAAGCTAGCCATGCAGGTCTGGGACTTTTCCTCTTCACAGTCCTAGATCTATTTAGTCCTGAACCAGGTATTGATCACACTTAGTCAGCTGACAGCCACAAGTGTTATCTGAATAAGTCCTCCTTCCATACGATAACTGACAGATACAGTGTGCCAAAGATGGATGTGTTCACTTCTACAGGAAACCGTTAGCTTTCAGAATTTTGTATACTGCCTCCATGCAAGAAGACATGGGCAGTTAATGACTTTTCCTTCTCTTGGAGAGAATTGCTGCCTAGGGTTCTGCAGAAAACAATGAAAAAGTGGCCAAAGTGATTCTTCTGGCCCTTTTTCAGCCAAAGCAGCACTGTTTTTTTCTCTACTAATTCAATTAAGGAAGGAATCTCCCTACATCTTGCTTCAATTTTTCAATCTACTAATTTAGCAAGCAAGTGCCCCAGTATACCCAAATCTCCAAAGACATGGGTGTTTTGCCACAGACCCTTATTCGTGCCTAGCATCCTTTTGCAGAATATGTATTCAAGATCATGAAATAAGCCAGGAAACCTAACATTACTAGGAAGTCGTATTTGGTTAAATGACAAAAATCACCAGGACCTGACATCTGCAAGAGTGTCATTGCTACTATCAAATCTTTTTTTTTTTTTTAAGGAGGGCTATATTTTTCTCATGAAATTGCATATAACTTCAGTACATATCTGTCCTCATTTGGGGTTTACCTTCAAAATGTTGAATGCTAAATGGTTGAAAATGAATTTGTTAAATGCGCTATATTGAATGATCAAAATGTTGAAATAAAATTAGTCTAAACTCACAATGTCGAAATTATCCAATTTGCCCATTTATGCACTGTAGTGCGATATCGGAGTTGGTGTATTTAAGTAGGGGGGTGTGGGGGGCACAGCCCCCCTGCAAAATAGTAGAGGTCATCTCATTGCTTTTTCAATTAAATAATTTTAGACATTTTGATCATTCAATGTTTTGGGTTTAGATGTTATTTTTTAACCAAATGAACATTAGACATTATGGCATTCGACATTTTGAAGGCAAACCCTCATTTGTATCCTTCTGTGGCAATCCACTGTTAATTCAAGCAGTTCCTTAAGAGGGTATTACATCTTTGTGCTCCAATGAGGGGTATTCCACCTTGGGATCTCAGCTTTGTAATAGAGGAACCCAGGTTAGAACCCTTTGAGCCAACAGCTTCTGCCCTCTTAAATATCTATCTGTGAAAACACTTCTTCATCCAGGAGTAGTTCAGAATTATAGGCCCTTGTGTGCAAGGAACCCTTTGCCATGTTCCACAAGGACAGGGTGAGCCTAAGGGCCCGACCCTTGTACATCAAAAGTAATTAGAGAGGTCTGTCTTAATCAGATTGCTTATCTTCTAGTGCATTTATCATAAAACGAAACACAAAGTCAAAATAATTCTGTACCTTTTGTTGTTGGCAAACAACTGTAATACTGTGTGGCAGAATTTAGAAATTTAGCCAAACAGAACAGGAAAGAAGGTAGACCAGTCACCAAGCAAGCAGTCTGGAAGTGTACATTTTATTTTTTTTTCTGAAACACATAGTAAATCCTTGCAGGAGATCTCTAGGTCCATTGTAGCAGAGAGATTACCACATCTGCAGCTTTCTACAAAACTCTGTACTTTTAAGTATTTTTGAGATAAAAACTTTATCCTTTATCCACATTTTTTTCTATATGTTACAGATGGGGCATTCAGGGCTCATTTAGGAATGCCATATAAGAGGGTCTGCTGTAATTCCTTTGGTGCCTATGCGGAGAGAGCAGTAAGGGTCCACTTTTCTTTCTAGACCATTTTTCTTCTCCTTCATTATGCATTGCTTTGGTGATCTTCCCATATGTATTATTCTACAGCAGTGATCCATTTGAAACCTATATTATAGCTGTGTGAATACTCTCACTGGAACAGTATATAAAGTAAGAGTCAAAGTTGCAGTGCTAGTCCCCAAGCAATCTCCCCCTTTTTTTTCTTTCTTTCTATCTGTCATTTTCTCTCAAGGGGGAGATGGGGCAAGGTGTCTCTATCACTTTCTTTTTTTCCCATTAATCTTGGTAGCCCCTCCTCTTTTCTTGCTCCAGAGGGTGGGCGATATGAGTAGAAACCATTCTCCTGCAGTCAGGAGCTGTATTTAAGACTCTTCTGTTTAGATTCTCCTTTGGGGAGGAATAAAGAATACTTGGTTTCTCTTCGATGGGCATACCTCCCATGCCTTCACTAGCAAAATAAATAAATAAATAAAATAAAATAAAATTGCCTTGAGTTGACTGACACTTTTAACCGGGACACATGCCCGTTTCCCTGTGATAGGGTGGAGTCAGCCCATAATGGGACATCCAGAGAGATGTGGGAGTCAGGCTGACTGGGAAAACATATATACCTTTAGCTAATTCCTATGTGTATTGAATTGTATTGTAACATTGATTAAGCGCAAACTTTTTCTGATATTAGTGTAATCACAGAACTGTATTTTCAGCTACATGTGCCTGTGTGTAAAAGCTTACTTGAAGATTGAGTCTCTTCTGTTCCTCTATAGAGGTTGGTTGCTTTCGTTTAAAGATTGTGACAGCTCCTGCAGGCCCTACTAAGCCTGCTGTTTGGCCTTTAGCCTTTTCCTGCCCCTAGAAGCCTTTTCATTGGATAGTGAAAGATGTATGAGCAGTTACATGAAAGCACGTTTCAGCAGTTAGATGTAATGTCAGTGCTAGGCCTTTCACCAGCTTCGCCTCTTCATACTTTCCTTGCTGACATGTATTCCTGTCAGATATTTGAATAATGTCACATAAAGTGTCACTCAAGCACGACTTTAATGCTGATTTGCCTAGTGCATCGGAAGGGAACAGGAGGTGATCCAGAGGTACTCGGCCATCTAAAAGAGACTGAGGTCCATATGCTGCAGACCAACAAGGACAGCAAATCCTTCCCATCTACTGCATCACCTTCTGACCACATCTTCCTTATAGAAGCCCTCCATTTGTCCCTTGTTCCTCAATGAAAAGTACCTCAAAACTAACTCTCAGAAAGACACAAAAGGAGTTCTTATCAGTTCCGCCCTTGAGTTGCTTATTATAATAACACATTTGCTGCTTGGAAGTGCAAGTGTTGAATTCTTTCTGCATCTCAAAAAGAAGACCATTTGCTTCACCTGTTCCACGACAGATCTGTCATGAGCACATTAGCTAAATTCCTGTGTTACTTTAGGTCTCAAAACACCAGCATTTGGCACTTTTGCAACTCTTCCTGTGGGGAAACTTGTCTTAATCCAGCTATTGGAAATGACATCCTTTCATCTTTTTATGCAAAAAGTTCTATTTATTTGTTATTTATTAAAAAGCTTTGTATGAATTTTTAAAATTGATGAGAGTATCAGATGTGTTTTTAATTAAATTATTAAATGTACAAGTTTTTAACATTTTGTGAAAATGTTTTATTGTTTTATTTTTAGTACAACTTATTGGTTGTCAACCTGTGGCTTTTAAAATGGATTGAATTAACTTAATTGATGTGGTTAAGATAAGTATATATATGGTAGGAAGTGGTTGCTTTTCATTTACTGATGAAGTTGACGACGAAAACGTGCTGTATTTGTACAAGCGTTAGTGCAATAAACTCCTTTTGGATTCTACTATCTATTGTTCGTGTTTATTCCTGGTTGGTGGTGCCTACCTTTGATTTGATTTTTTTGCACCATTGATCCTTTTTTGTGGTTATTTGTTCGAGATGGATTCCAGGTCTGGCATGGACAATATTTTCAGAGGATCCGAAACTGGAGAGGTTCGAAAACTTATCGGACAGTTGACACAGCTGGTAGCATTATTATCCCCAATCAGCCAATCTCTAGCTACGCTGTTATCGTCACCACCGATACCTGCGAACCAGGAAGAGGTTCAGCAACCTAGTGTGTCTGCAGTTGGGGTTGCACGCAAAGAAACGCTGCTTACCGATGAAAATGAACAAGGGGAAAATGCAACAGTCGTTGCCAACAGCAGCTTGGACGATTTTCCCCATCTAACTATTTCTAACACTACTGTGAGCAGCAAAGAAATAACGAGAGTTGGAGGCAAGCGAGGTGGTTCGCGTGCACCCGCAGAGAGGGACAGAGTACTTTCAGGTAGCGAATTTCGGCTATCCGATTTTTTGAATGTCAAATTTGATTTTAACACCAAACGTTGTAACATAAGCACTAATGCCAGTTACAACACAATGTTAAAGGACTTGGACTATTACCTTTACAAATACAAAATGTTGGAAATGGATTATTCTTATTTGAAGCATTGTTTACAATTGAAAATAGTACCAAAAGGCCTTAGGGTATGTAAGTACCCAAATAATGTTATGGAAGGTACTGATTTTCACAATGATTTAATTTCTGTTTTTGACAATTGCGGATTTGATATTATGAGAGCAATTATCAAAAACAATGAAAGGGAAATGGAGAAATTGTTTATTGATATAAATAATATTAACAAGGCTATCACAAATGATTTATTGTATACTGTTGAAGTAGAAAATGAAAAGTACCACAAGTTATTAAAGGATGTTGAACTTAGGTGTAAAGAAGTTTTAAACAGGAAATTTGGTAAAATAGATAGAGATTTAAATGAATACAAAAATAAAACCCACTACCCAAAACCAAAACCAACACAGGGAAGAGGATATGGAAGATGGGTTAAAGAACCTTTTGGAGAAACTGGGTGGGAAGAAGCTGTGATTGTGGATAGTAACAATGTTGTGGCTGAGTATCCCCCACTAAGAAGGTCTGAAAGATTGATGGACAGAGAACCTGTAGACTACTGTTCAAAAAACTACATGGGGAGGGCGTGGAGGCCCCAGTGGAGGAAAGGACAGGCTTGGAATTAATGAATGTTTTTACACAAGAAGGGAACAAATGGACATTTAAGGATTTCAATATATTCAACTTTTCTAGTGTTTCCATTAACAAAACTTTTTTTGATTTGTTTACCAAAGGTTTTGGTTTCATTCCCAAACAAAGAACTAATATTTTTAAATTACTTGTTGACATAAAACTATTCATTAGGAAGAAAAATTTAGAGTTGTTCTTCAATGGAAAAAATATAAGTATTGGAAATAAATGTTTGAAACGTAGAAGTACTTTCAACCCACCATTGCACCCACAACTTAGAAATTTTGAATTAAAAGTGGAAAGAGAACTACGATCAAACTTGAACCATCAACATGTACACCCCAATTTAACTCCTAGTGAAATGGAAGTACTGAAGGAAATCAGTAACAACAGGAGTGTAAGGGTTATGAAACCCGACAAAGGTGGAGGGGTGGTATTGATGGATAGCATTCAATATGAGGGGAAAATGATGGATATTCTTAATGACTCTGACAAATATTCCAGAGTATCTATTAATGAAATCAACATTGCATATAAAAGAATACAGGTTGTATTAAATGACCTATTGTTAGAGGGTTCAATTGATGTTGAAACACACAAATTTTTACACATGGAGAAGCCAAAAGTACCTTGCATATTTGGAATCCCAAAGGTGCACAAAAATTCACAGGACCCACCGTTAAGACCCATTGTCTCTGCAGAAGGTTCCGTGACAGCACCTTTAGCCAAATATGTGGATTCAAAGGTAAAATGTGTGTTCGAAGGAAACAAGAATGTATTGGTCGATTCCTGGGATTTTTTGTGAAAATTGGAACCTTCTTTGTTTTGTGACAGCATTGCATTTGGTACGCTAGATGTTGTGGATTTGTTTACGTGTATACCACATAATCTCGGCATGGAATGGTTTGAAGAAATGTTAGTACACAGTAAAAAAAATCTCACACAGAGACTTTAGAGTGGTATTAACCCTTATGGAAACGGTGTTGAAAAATAATTACATTTACTTTCAGGGTGAATATTTTAAACAAGAAAAGGGAGTAGCCATGGGGGCACATTGTGCTCCCACATATGCCAATATAATTATGATTTATTGGGAAAACAAATATATTTTGAATTCACCCTACCAGGGTTATTGGATTTTATACAGTCGATTTTTGGACGATTTATGTTTTTTGTGGAATGGACAACATGAAGATTTTGACAAGTTTGTAGAATATGTGAATAACACTACCGATTTTCTGGAGTTCACCTTTAACTTTAATCAACATGAACTAACTTACTTAGATGTTCACATTACTAAAAACAACGGTCACTTCACATCTAAGGTTCACAGAAAAGAAACCTTTTCAAACTCTTATTTGTACTATACTAGTTCCCACCTACCACATCAGAAGAAAGGTGTGGTAAAGGGACAGTTAGTATGGTTAAGTAGGATGACCTCTGACGATGAGACTTTTTCAAGTGAGGTAAGTGCACTTAGAGAATTGTTTTTAAATAGGGGATATCCAGGGGAATTTTTTGATAAAATTTCAGAAGAAGTATGTAAAAAGAGAAATGACAGATTTGCTCCTATTTTAGGTAAAACTCAAATTTTGGATGTTATGAAACAAGTAAACAAACCAAAGGAAGACTATGCATCTAGTTTGATTACTACATACGATGGCAATTCTAGAGCTATCAAGATCATTTTTGACAAGGAATGGAGCAATTTTTCGAAAATTTTAGACTTGAAGCATATTTTTGAGAGAGAACTGGTTTATACGTATAGAAAAGGTAACAGTATTAAAAATATTTTAGAGAGGGGTTCAGTTCGAGGTAACACACAGAGTGGTAAAAAAGAGAAGAAGGGTTTATACAAGTGTGGGTGTTGCAATTATTGTACATTTTTATCAACAGGAGATTTTATTTATTTAAATGCTAGGAAAAGGAAGTTAACTTTAAATACTTATGCTAACTGTAACACCAAAGGGATTGTTTATATTGCAACTTGTAAGGTATGCAAATCATTTTACATAGGGAAAAGTGAAAGGAAGTTAAAGCAGAGGATTTACGAGCATCTATATGAAATCAGAACAAAAAATGAGAAAAATGCACTATACAAGCATACTACCACTTGTAAAACATCTGGCTTTCAATTTTTCATTTTGGAAGTGGTTGCGTTGAGTCCAAGGGGTGGTATGTGGGAAACACTTGTTGAGTATAGGGAGTTATACTGGCAACTTGTGCTGGATTCTAGCAGATTTCCAGGTCTTAATGAAATGGTATCTCTTGCACCAGTGCTTAAAATTAGATCTGCCAAACTTTAACTAAATTTCAGCTGTTGCTTATTATACTTATTACACATAGGAGGTAGTGAAAACATTTATTCAATGTCCAATTAAATTGTTCATTTAATTCATTTTATTCGAAGTGTTTATATAGATTATGTACATATATTTTGTCACAACCACAATTTAATTTAAATGCCATATTCAGTTTCATCACTTGAGGGAGACACACACTGTACACTACAGGATACAAGATTATCTGAATTAAAATGGTTCTATTTATTTGTTATTTATTAAAAAGCTTTGTATGAATTTTTAAAATTGATGAGAGTATCAGATGTGTTTTTAATTAAATTATTAAATGTACAAGTTTTTAACATTTTGTGAAAATGTTTTATTGTTTTATTTTTAGTACAACTTATTGGTTGTCAACCGGTGGCTTTTAAAATGGATTGAATTAACTTAATTGATGTGGTTAAGATAAGTATATATATGGTAGGAAGTGGTTGCTTTTCATTTACTGATGAAGCTGACGACGAAAACGTGCTGTATTTGTACAAGCGTTAGTGCAATAAACTCCTTTTGGATTCTATTATCTATTGTTCATGTTTATTCCTGGTTGGTGGTGCCTACTTTTGATTCTTGACATGTATTCCTGTCAGATATTTGAATAATGTCACATAAAGTGTCACTCAAGCACGACTTTAATGCTGATTTGCCTAGTGCATCGGAAGGGAACAGGAGGTGATCCAGAGGTACTCGGCCATCTAAAAGAGACTGAGGTCCATATGCTGCAGACCAACAAGGACAGCAAATCCTTCCCATCTACTGCATCACCTTCTGACCACATCTTCCTTATAGAAGCCCTCCATCTGTCCCTTGTTCCTCCATGAAAAGTACCTCAAAACTAATTCTCAGAAAGACACAAAAGGAGTTCTTATCAGTTCCTCCCTTGAGTTGCTTATTATAATAACACATTTGCTGCTTGGAAGTGCAAGTGTTGAGTTCTTTCTGCATCTCAAAAAGAAGACCATTTGCTTCACCTGTTCCACGACAGATCTGTCATGAGCACATTAGCTAAATTCCTGCGTTACTTTAGGTCTCAAAACACCAGCATTTGGCACTTTTGCAACTCTTCCTGTGGGGAAACTTGTCTTAATCCAGCTATTGGAAATGACATCCTTTCATCTTTTTATGCAAATTTGACATACTACTTGAGGTATGTAAAATAGTGCTTTTTATCTTGTTGAGAGCATGGCACTGATAAAGATAATGTAAAAGTTAACTTTAAATGTAGGGATCATCTTTCAGGTGCCTAGGCAGCAATTCATTACCCAGTGGTACATTTGCTTGAGAACACCGCTGAAGTGACAGTCAGCTGCAGAGAACTACGGCTGTTGCAAATTCCCTGCAGAAAAAGGGAAGTACATACTGCCATGCTCACAGCTTTAATAACCAAGTGCATGGAGGCATAAGAAGTAATGAGTGTTTCACTCAGTTTACAGTACCTGCTTGTGTAACTACAGCATGTGGAAGTGTGCTACTGTAGTCATGTTTATGCTTCAGCATGCATTTTAGGTAATGTTCTCTAGACACAGTGAAGGGGGAAGTGCTACACACACACACACAGACACACACACATTATAAAGGCACTGTCCATTGTGTACTGCATTTTTACTGCCACTGACATGCCCACTGGCCAAACTGCAGCTGATGCCTGTTCTCTCATGTTACCATGGGGCCATGGACATTATTTTCTCCCCGTGTATTTGACTATTAACATTGTGGGTATTGCATTGCATTCTACTCTTTGCCCACAGGGAATTTGCAACATACATATTTATTTGCAGCTGAATGTCAATTCAGCCATGTGTCCCCAGTCAAATTTTACCAAAGGGAAATGTTTCACTTCCTAGGCATCTGAAGCCCCCTCCCACCCGAGTCCCTTAGTACAAGTAATCCACCTACCAAATAAGTTGGCTGACAGTTTATCAAAGAGGATAAAGCTCTGAGATGCTAATGAGAGTCATAGTCTCTTCTGAGTCCAGTAATATTCACTTGCTAACTATGCTACTCCAAGAAACTCACTTATCTGAAAACTGCTTTAAGTCACCAGTGAAATGACATACAGTGGATAGAGTGGACAGAGTAAATAGACATGAGTTAAGAAAAAGGTGTAGAAGACTTTGGCGTGTCAAAGTAAAACACAAAACTTTGATAATAAAGCATCTAAAGGACTTAACTTCTAGCTTTATGAAGTGAGACATGCTGGTTCTAAAGAAAAAAAAAAAGTCTTTGGGATAGAAGTATACAGATAGAGTTGAGAACTGAGTCAGAATCCTTTAGTAGCACAGATATGCCAAGCAGTTGTTCAGACATGTAGGAAAATGAAATGAAAAGGACACAGTACAGATAAAAGTATAGTACCAGTGGTAATGTGATTAGCTTTATACTTTGTAGAACATAAAGTGCTACAGCATGAAAAGTGACGTCACTCACTTTGTGTTAAACTGACTGGTCCCTAATTTACAGAGGATGGCAGATCACAGCCACAGAAAATGCTCAGCTGTTTTGGACAAAGGCAGTGATGAAAGAAATCAGTTACAGTAGGGAGTCAGTTATCCGAACGTCAGTTGTCCAAAATGTCAGTTATCAGAACCAGCCTTCCAAAGTTTTCGTGTAGGAAAAATCATAAACTCTGAATATGTAAACATTATATGTATTCACGTGAGCATGGTTTTTGAGCTTGTAGCCAGCTTGTGTGTGAAAAATATTCTTTATTGTCCACTGAAATCATTGAATGGTTGAAAAGTGTATTCCTGCATAAAGAAAAAACAAGATTTTAGAAGTTTTTTATCTTGTTCAGTTATATGGTTGATTATCCGAACTGTTTGATTATCCAAACTACCCTAGGTCCCAGTTAGTTTGGATAATCGACTCACTACTATATCAGGCTAGAAACAGTCTGCAGATGTTCTTCATGTTTCACTTTTGCAGTCATCAGATTTGGGTTATCCCTGCTAGGGTAGCCCTCAGCCGGCCCGAATACCAGAAACTTAGTATTTTTGCATCGGTTGCTGTCACTTCAGGACTGACGTCAGGTCGTCAGTGGTTTAAAGTAAGGCAGCCGACGCCATTACATCAGTCTTTCTTGCCATGGACCCCAAAGCTGAAGCAGTTTGCACAAGTGGCGGTTGGCCGCTACCTGAGTTTTTGTTTCCGAACTGAAGTTGAACTCTTTGAAAGCTAAGTATCCCGTTGGGGGTCCTTTTTTCTTGCACTAACCGATGTCAGAAAAAGTTAATAATTGTGTCGCCTGTGGAAAGCAGATACCACACCGGGACTTCCATTCTTAGTGCATCACTTGTCTAGGCCCAGACCACGACGTCCCTCATTGTCGCTTCTGTGCTTTAACGCCAGAAGTATCCATCTTTGGGCCCTTATAGTAGCCAGATATTTCCGTTTACAGTCCTCGAATTCCGGTATGGCTTCGGTAAGCCATCTGACAGCAGATCTTCTGAAAAAGCGTAAAGATAAAGACAGAGACAGATCGCACAGGACCAAACCTTCCGATGACACTTCTGTTAAGCTAGTCGTCAGTACTGCGGAACTCGGTGAGGTGCTTTCGCAGCCCCTGATGCCTACTTCAGTTAATTCGCAGGCTGCTACTGAGACCCTTTCGGAGTCCGGTATGCCGCAGAACTCTTCTTCATCTAAGGATCCTGTGGTCGTCTCTACTTTGGATGGGTCCAGAGCCGCTATGCAGGCACCGGCTTCTGAGGAAGTCCTTCGCAGCACCAAATCCCGACATAAAACAACTCCTTCTTTCACGACTACCATTCTTTCGAAAATTACCAAGTTCCTTATGCAAAGGGTTCGAACCACACCCAAGAAACCGACTACCCAGTCTCAGGCACCTGCTCCCTTGCCTCAGTCTCAAATGCTTAAAATGGCAGAAGACCTTATCATGCTGATTAGGAACAAGATTTTAGAAGGTTTTTTATCTTGTTCAGTTATATGGTTGATTATCCAAACGACCCTAGGTCCCAATTAGTTTGGATAATCGCCTCTCTACTATACCAAGCTAGAAACAGTCTGCAGTTCCACTGCAATGGAGTGCTGACAGAAGCAATTGTCTTCAGCAGTAGCAGCCTGTAGATGGCAGCAGCTGAATTTCTAGAAGGCAGGCTTTGTACGGATAAGAGAAATAAGTAAAAAAATGCAATAAAGGGCCAGTCTACTTTCACGAGTAGAACTGTGACATTAAGGAAGCCATGGTACAGAAAAGAAGTAGCTAAGGTAACAGTGCAATGAAAAAGAAAAATGTGGGACATACGCCACTACAGTGCCTTCACTGAAAATTATTTGTTTTTTTATTTATTTATTAACGTGCTTTTGTTACCCAAGAAAGTCCAGCTTGCTTTGGAACACTTTTTGAATGGAGGCCTGAGGACAAAAGCTCCAAGCTTATAATTATTACATGTAAAAATGTTATCATGCAGGTATATAATATAATTTTCATGGAGGTAACACAACTGTACAGGACTAGATCACAAACAGAAGTAGAAGACAAAAGTCCTAAAGAAAATTAGAAAGAGAAAAAATAGCAAATATTTAATAATAGACAAATCATGCAATGACGACAAGTATTTAGGTTGAATTAAGTGCAGCATTATTTAGATTAAAATATTTCAGTACAAGTTGCATTCAAGTAGATATGTTACATCATGTATAGCTTTTTTTTTTTTTTTTTTTTTTTTTTTAAATACACAAATGCATGTTCTGGTGCCTTTTAGAAGTAAGAAATTGCATAAGTTTTTTGATGTTTAAAGCATGCTGTTCCACAGTTTGGATGTATGTAGAGTGAGAAGAGAAAGTCCCCATATGAGTTGTCTGTATGCTTTATGGTAGCTAGACTTTGTTCTTGAGATCTTAATTCTTTAGTTAGGTTGTGCAAGCTTGGTGATAGCTGGCACTTAATTTGGCTAATGTTGTATTTTATGGGCTATTAGTAATTGTTAAAAGATTAGGTGGTTTCTTAGTTGTAGTCAGTATAGTATGTATATAATGTCAAATGTATTACATCATCCAGAAATGGTCAAAAAACTCAGCAAGCATTCTGTGCAGGGGTCAAGCACCCCATCCCCTGCTAATTAACAGTTTCTGCTGTTCCACAATCTCATCATATTACTGTTTTTAGACCATTTTAGGTTAATACAATGACATTCAGCTTTTCAGTCGTTCGACATTGTTGATGTAACCCGTATATATGCTTGCAGAAACACATACACATACACAGTGCTATATATTTGCTTGGGAGTTATTGCAGAGGATAAAGGCTATGAATTGTTAACAAGCTGCTTCCTGTGGTAAAAAGCATGATTCTGTGTGTCTCCATTGCCAACTATTACTTTGAGCAAGTTACTTAACCAGACTGTTCTTTCAGGCTGAGTCTGATAATGGTCCATGGGGATCACTGCTGTATCACAGTTAACAAATATACTTACATTATACAGTGAAGACTTTTATTTGAGGAGTTTATGACAAACTTGGTTATCTTATTGTAGCACTGCTCAGTTTTAATCACTTGGGTTGTTTGGGTGTTTGTAAGGATAGGAGATACATAAAGCAGGGATGGTAGCAGATGGGCATAGGCTGTGGCTGCATAAGCCTGACTGCTCAGGTAAAGGTGAGCTCTGTATAGTATTGCTAGCTTGTGCTGGGTTTTCTGAATAACATTTTGAATATACTTGTGAAATTTTCATTTGTACTGACACCAGGTAGTTCAGTATGAATGACTACTTCAGTTGTGGTACCCTTGAAGGAGGTTATGTTTATGCCATATTTTCTTGCCTTGAGTAGCATTAGATAATAGCAACAGTTCAGATTAATTTAGCCAAGTTTCTATGGATGTGAATAACTTGTATAATGGATTGAAGTTGGGTGGGGTGAGGAGTAGGGTAGATGAGGGCAGACTCAGTAGCAATTCTATGACTAGTTTTGATCCTTGGTGCATGCTGTTGGTGAATATATTGAACAGTTAATGGTATAAAACAGAGCCCTGAGGGGCACCTATTTGAACACGTAGGTATTTGGAGTAAGTATCTTGCCATTTGACACATTGTGTCCTATTTGTTAGGTAACTGGTAAAGCAAGTGATAGTACTGGAGTTTGTAGACAGAAGGCAGTGATTTTTTAAAGCAGTAGTTGGAGAGCTATAGTATCAAACACTTTGGAAAGCTTGAGGAATAGAGTGGATAGCAGCTGTTTCTCATTTCTCTTCTGATGTTAATGTTTAGAAATGATAACAGGGCTGTTTCTGTGCTGTGGCAAGGGTGGAAGCCATGTTGGGTGAGGGTTATCAGATTGCTGGATTGTAATTTTAACATGATGTGTGAGTAGATGCATTTTTACAGAACTTTGGAAAGAGGTGAGAGGGTAGTAGATGGTCTAAAATCAGGGAGATCAATGGATGGGTATTGGATTAGTGAATCTGAATACTGGATATGTGAGTACTTTAGTGCCTGTTTTGAGATTATGTGGATATATATGTATATATATATATATATATATATATATATATATATATATATATATATGTGTGTGTGTGTGTGTGTGTGTGTATATATGTTGCATCTGGGCTGGGGTGAAAGCCTGTCTGCAGCATGATTTGCAAATCACTGGAAACAAAACAGCAGTTGCAGCAGACAGGAAGCTTGAGAGTAAGTAACAAACCTGCCTTTTTAGTGGACAGTGTAGTACTTGAATGATGACCGTGAGTAAAGTGTACAGAAATGTCTTCCTTCTGTTATAGTACAAAACTATGTAATTCTGAAATTTTGTAATTTGAAACTTTGTATTTGCTATTAACTAAACTCGTGATAACTCTTCTTATTTTAGATGACAGTCATTTGCAAAGTCCTGGACAGAGTAGAGGTTCTGCTACTGAAGAAATGACTGAAGCAGAATGGACCAAGTATGTAGAAGAGCTCAATAAACACCAGGTGGGAACTATGTTTTAACATCTCTTATTAAGGACACAACTGTAAAATGCTTTTTTATTATTTTTCTACATTTGTAAACAATATATAGTTGCAGGCTTCATGAATTCTAGAGTATAAGCAGACATAGAAATAAACAAACAAAAAAAAATGACGACAACAAAAAAAAAAAAAAAACAAGTAATATAAGTTACCTGTCATGCGAATTGATCTTAGAACAAATAGGAGAGCACTGTTTGTCATCCCTCTGTTTGAAACATTTAAACACAGAATTAACACAGCTGCATAACCATCAAAATCATTCATTGCTATGATTCTGACCAGGCTGGAAGGCAGCCAAGGCCTTTCCTGAGAGGTAGTCTGCACTTAGGATGATAGAACTGCTGGCAGGTAAATAGACAGCATATAGACTTAAAGTATATCTCATTAAGGACATTACACTATGCATGCTTCAGAACCATTTTGAGACATGTTTGAAATATCATTCGTTATCCCATTTCTGGTTCATGACAAACTGACATCCCTTCTACTATGATGGTTCTAATTTTTGGATGTCCGAGGGAATCTTGCTATGTGTTAAGAATCCCACAAGTCCTTGCATCTAGACTGATCCTGCTAATAAGCATTAACCACAGTGAGTCATAGCATAATAAGCTGGGAAGTGAGAAAACAAATTGTAGTTTTCAGTTGATCATATGAATCATTCCCACTGCAGAAACCTTTAAGAGTTGAGAGGATTCCTTATCAGTGAGGTACAACGACTTTAGAATTTATTATGTTTATAATGAGGTGACTCATGCATGAGGGATAGTTGGAATTATCCCCTGTAAGGAAGTTGTTTTAAATGATTTAAGATTTCTGTCATGATTTGATAGCTACTACCTTTGAACTGCGTCATCATATTCATCATCGCCATCATCCTTATTGCTACCACAATTCCGCCTGGTATGTACAGTAACCATGCTGGGTGATGCAGATTAGTAGTTTTGTTAGTTAATTAGTTGCCAGTCTTATGGAATCCAGGGTCAAATACAACATGCACAGTGCATTACCATGAGACAAAAAAAGTTGTTGTGTCAACAAGAAACAAAATGTAGTGTTATGTCCAAAACTTCTATTTGACCAGTGACCTGTGAGCTGCAGTGAGTTAACGCACAAAAAATGACAGAGCTAATCTTGCTGTGCTCAGGTCTGAACCTATAGTGTGCTACATGTGTCTTTCATTCATTTCAATGCATTTGAAGTGTTTCAAGGGTAGACTACACACGGGTTCCAGTGTGTAGTTCGCAAGACATTGCCCTGCAAGCTACATTGCCGAAACCCAACTGGCTGCAGCAGCACTTTGCCGTAGAGCAATACGGCTGTAAAGCATAGCCGCTGCAGCTGTAAACTATGGACAGACATATGTTAACTGGTGGTGATTGTTGCAGACAACTACCCGGCTGCATTCTAGCTGAGACAGCCATACTAGATGTGTAACACATTCCATATTCACATTCAAGGACTGCATTTATTTCATTATTTATTTATTTATTATATTATCAGACATCTGACAATATGTCGGATATTGCCTCTACCACTGTCTCCCCTTTTGGAAAACCATCACTACAAACAAATGGGTTCTGTCTAGAGTTCAAAAAGGATACTTCCTCTTTTGGAAACAAAGGCCCCCCTTAAGGGGTGTTCCCTACCCCCCAAGAAATCGGAGACACCTCTTCCCACAGATTCTGCAAGACCTTCTGAACCTGGGAAAAGTAGAACCTGTCCCTCCAGGACAGGAAGGAAAAGGCTTCTACTCAAGATTATTTCTGGTCCCCAAAAGATGGACCACGGAGGCCCATTCTAGACCTTTCCTTTCTAAACCTATTTTTAAAAGTTCCCACCTTCAGAATGTTGTCCCTACAAATTTTACTCCCTCTTATACCAGCCCAGGCTTTCATGGCCACACTTGACTTGAAAGAAGTCTATCTGCACGTACCCATTCAAACTTCTCAAAAGAAATTCTTATGTTTTTCCTGGACCCTCCTCTCACTTTGAATTTACTGCATTGCCCTTTGGTTTGTCCACTGCTCCCAGAGTATTTACAAAATGCCTGCCACCTGCCATAGCCTATTGCAGAATACAAGTGATTCAGATTTACCCTTAACTGGACAACATCTGTATCCTAGCAGAAGACAAGGAAACCCTGCTGATCCATCTACAGTTCACCCTTTGCCTACTACAAAGGCTGGGGTTCACCCTCAACTTCCCAAAATCTTCCTTAACCCCAGAACAAGACAAAACATTTCTGGGTTGCAGCATCAGGACAGACTTAATGAAAGCTTTTCTTCCCCAGGACAAAGTCAGCTCCCTGTCCTCCCACTTCAAAACCCTTATGCAGACCCAACAGATAACTGCAAGGCAATTCCTATGAACCCTGGGCCTAATGGCAGCCACCATTCCAATGCTACCACTAGCCAGAATGTACATGTGAAAGCTGCAGTGGTATCTAAAAAATGTATAGTCACAACACCAGCAACCTTTAGAGCAAGAAATCACCCTCTTGCCCTGCCTACAGTCAGAGCTAAAATGGTGGATTCAGCAGATTCAGCTGAACCCCCCCCCCAAACCAGTTCATGCATACAGATGCATCAGACCTAGATGCCACAACGTCAAACTACAGGATACAAGCAAAGTGGCACCCTTCCATAAAGAACAAACATGTCAACGTGAGGGAAATGACAGCAGTCCATCTGGCACTGAAAGCCTTCCTTCCCCTCTTACAACCAGGTGTTCTCCTAATAATAACAGACACCACAGTTATGTGGTACCTCAACAAGCAGGGAGGGACAAAAGCATACCACCTCTGCAGACTAACCTTACTAATCTGAGACCTAGTCTCACAACACAACTAGGCCCTGCAGGCAGCCTACATCCCCTCGCAGGACAACAAACAAGAAGACCTTCTCAGCAGGACATCCTCTCCAAATCACGAATGGATGTTGGACAGGAATGTATATCTAGATATTGTCCACTGGTGGGGCACACCTCAAGTATATTTGTTTGCCTCCCCACCAGAATAGACGACTGCAGACTTTCTCCTCCAAGACCCACTCCCCACTAGCTTGGAGAGTAGACTCATTTAGCATTTCATGGAAGGGGAGGTTTCTATATGCCTTTCCACCCTTCCCATTAATTCAAAAAGTCCTCCTGAAAATCCGGAGACAAAACAAAAATCTTGGTGGTGACCCCCTACTGGCCAAGGCAGCACTGGTTTCCCCCTACTTCTCAATTTAGCCAAGGGCAATCACCACAGGTTACCCCATAAGGTGGACCTTCTGACACAACAAAAGGGGAACCCTCATTCACCCACACTTGCAGATGTTGGCAACTGACACAATGGGTGATAAACTTCTAATTCCCTTCAGGCATCACTACTCCGAGGACGTGCTTTCAGTCCTGAGGGAGGCCAGAAAACTTACTACAAGGAAATCTTATTTAGCTAAATGGGAGAGATTTTCCAAATGGTGCCTGGGAAAGGGTAGGGATCCATGCATCACAGCTCCACCCCTAGTTCTTGCCTATGTGTGTCATCTAGTTAAGGGGGGACTTTTATACTCTTCAGTGAAAGTCCACCTTTCAGCAATCTCAGCCTGCCTGCTACTAGACCCTCCCCTTCTAGCCAGGCTCGATGTTAAGCTATTCTTAAAGGGAGTCTTGCACATCAGGCCACCAAGAAAACCCATCCAACCTCCCTGGGACCTAAACTTCATCCTTGAAAAATTAACACAGTCCCCTTTTAAACCAGCCATTATGGCTACTCTGCAACTGTGCACATGGAAGACAGTTCTGCTGGTGGCTGTAACTTCAGCCAGAAGGATGTCAGAATTACAGGCCCTAATGTCCTGCCTTCCATACACCACCTTCCACAAGGACAGGGTAACCCTATGAACCAATCCTTCCTTGATGCCTAAAGTGGTCAACGATCTGTCCTTAAACCAATCTATTCATCTACCCACCTTTTTCCCCTCTCCCAACAATGAAAGTGAGAGGATACTCCACTCCCTGGATGTACACAGACAGCTAAGATTTTACCTAGACAAAACCAAATCCATAAGAAAATCCAATCAGCTTTTTATTTCCTTCCACCCCAGAGCCCTGGGCAAGACTATCTCTAAACAAACCATCACATGTTGGATTAGAAAAACTATTTGCCTATGTTACATTCACCATGGCAAAAAACTCCCACAGGGTGTAAAAGCTCACTCTAACAGGGCAGTAGCAGCCTCCAAAGCCTTCTTAAAAGGCCTGGACACTGCATCCAACCTGGAAGCAGCCACATGATCCACCAAACACTACAAGTTAGACAATGTCTCCAGAGCACGTGCAGGTTTTGCCAGAGCAATTCTGCAGGGCTTTGTGGAATCCATTTCTTCTACCTCCTCCCTTCCTTCCATCTAAGCTGTGGTACTCACCCACACCAAGAATACTGCAACATAGGAATAGAAGGACATAGACTAGTTGTGTAAGATCTCACCATAACCATAGATGTCCTTCTCTTCCATGTTGCAGTATTCCTTCCCACCCACCTAACCCCCTTATCTTTTCTCTCTCACTCATTACTGACCTGTTTTGGGTCTTCTGGTGGTTATACCCTTCCCTATGACCAATTTAACCACTAAATGGCTGTGTAATCCTATGGCTGACATCACTTGCTACTCTACTTGTACCTGTCCTGCTGGGCTTTCAAGTTCTGAGGTCTGTGAGTGCAGACGTCACATTTAAGGTCCCTGGTATATGGTCCTATGTGTGACATTCCACGCAACTGCAGCAGCCAAACTGAAGCCTTTGTATAGGAGCCAATGTCTGGATCGCCTGAGGCGGGAAATCCCACACCAAGAATACTGCAACATGGAAGAGAAGGACATCTATGGTTATGGTAAGATTTTACACAACTATTCTTTCTGGATTCAAATCCAGCCATCTTAGTTGTACTTTTAAAGTTGTACTAACAGAATTCATCCAACAATGAATGGAGTTATGGGCAACAGCATAGAGTGTAGATGGTGCCTGTTGAGGCAAGAGTCCTGTTGAGTAACTAACTGGCTTAGGTATCAACTTTGGTGTACATGTCAAGGTAATCACATGGCAGTGTAAAAATTGTGTGTAAGTGATTAGGTCATGTCAGCTTGATGAAATCCAGAACTGCATGCAGGACTCATTGTACTAACTTGTCTGTTCAGGGCCTTGCATAGCGGAAGCATTTCCTCTTTGTTTCAGGAATCTGTAAACCCCAACATTCTGTTCGTTGCTTACCACCAAACTTCCCTCTCATTTCATGCATGATCAGTCCAGGGTTTGATCAAAACCCCTGGAATCTTTTCATGATTTGTTGAGAACAGTTCCATTCTGATACCCAGCATGCTTAACATGGGCACAATGTATAGCTGGGTGTGGTCAAACTGTCTGTGTTTATACTGTCCAATGAAGATGAGCCCCAAGCCCCCCCCCCCCCCCCCAACACATAGCTGTTTCTTAACTTGAAAACACCTTTAGCTTGGTAAGCTTTACCACATTTGGCAGGTTGTGACGTGTGGCAGTTTCAACTTTTGATTTAAAGCTTAATTTGATGACAGAACACGGAGAATAAAATGGAAGAAAAACGTAATCCCATATTAGTTACTGTTGCTGTTTCCAAACAACAGTTTTGCCGTTCTTCATTTTTGCCAATTCTGTTAAAAATCTGTGGGAAGGAAGACATGCAGCAGAATGCAGATGAGAATGGGCTCATTTGCTACCAATTTCAGATTTATCTGTATTAAAGTATTCATCTACTAAGCACTGTATAGATTAGTAAATAGATTAATAAATAAAGCAAAGAAACCAAGCAGAAAACCAAAAAACCAAAGTGCATCATGTTAAGAAAAATGAATGCTGGGAAAGCACATAAAAATAAAATGACATATAAGCTACAGTTGTAAAATATCACTGAAAATGGGTTTACAAGCCAGTGACAGAACAGTAATTTCAACAGAAGTGGACTTTTAAGTGTTTTAAGGATCACAGCAGACAGCAGGTTGAAAATTGTCAAAAGCGTCATGGAAAACTTGGTATGCTTCATTTTCAGAGAGAACCAGGCCTGCTTCTTGATCAAGTGACTAACAGTCAGGCAGTGAGACCCAAGAATACCACAAGTGGACTTCATAGAAACTGATTGAGCTGGCATCCAAAACAACCAAAAGCTGGTATCAGATAAGAGACTAATGAAGGCAATAGGTCCAGATGCCAGTAGGTTGAAAAATGCTTGATAAATGTCCATAGAGAATCCTCACAACTGACAAAGCAGTCAAGTTGTTTTTCCATTCCTCCTGTTTGATCTCATAGATACTAGATCTTTTACAGTGTGAGCTGTCCCCATACATAAAGACTTTTATGGTAGTGGTATGTGAAATAGTAATTCCTTTTTCCGTAGTTCATGTGTCACAAAATGTAATTAAAAACAGACTGTGCAGTCTTGCACTAACCACTGCTGGATAATAACCACATTTGCCAACAGATCAAAAGACATAGTTTACAGCCACAACCATCAGGTAAAACTTACATCTTCAGCTTCACCAGAAGGCAACACAAGTGCATTGATGTTTTTGTACAATCTAAATATTTTGGCTTTATACTAATTCAAGACATTTTACACAGACCACACCAGTCATATGCCACTCACACAAGAAGCCAGGCATAGAATCATCGTGGCTACTGATGCCCAAGCTCACCCGTTGAGGTACTAGTCTCTTAAATTTAACAGAGAAGTTAATTGATAAACTGGCAAAAGCATTCTATCATGTAACTTGATGTCCTTCATGGATGCATCTGCAGTCATAACAAGTGGGTTGTCCTGTCGTCAGGCAGCCCTTCAGTCGGCCGGATTCCAAAGTCCGGGTCCGGCTTCGGCTGATGTCGCACTCCACCCGACGTCATCTCTGTTGGTCTTCGGGTATAAAGGCATCAGCCGACGCCATTTTCCTCAGTCTTTCTTGCCGCGTGGCGCCCGAAGCAGAAGCTGTTCGCAAGTGCCGGTCGGTCGGATCCAGAGATTACTTCTACCGAATACTACTTCAAGACTTCTAAAGCAAAGTAGCCCGTTGGGGACTCTTTCTTGCCTCAGCCGATGTCAGAAAAAGTTAACAATTGTTTAAACTGTGGGAAACAAATACCTCATAAAGATTTCCACTCTTACTGTCTGCCTTGTTTAGGCCCAGCCCACGACGTAGCAGCCTGTTCGGCCTGTGCTTCTTTCAACCGACGAACGCTTAGGCGTCGGTCGGAGTTTGCAGAACAGTTTTTCGGTTCTGATTTTGCGTACATTATGCCGTCGGATCCTCCGACTACCCAATCTAGCAAAAAACGCAAAGATAAAGACCGACACTCACGGTCCGCGGTTTCGGCCGAAACCATGGTCAAGCAAACCGCGAGTGTCTCGGTTTCGGCCGAAACCGAGAAAACTGAACAAAGTACAGCTGAACCTATTCCTACAACTGAGGCCCCTGCTACAACTCTTGAAACGACTTCAGAAATTTTACCCACTACGGTGGTTGACTTATCAGACACCATCCCCTTGGATGTTTCTACCCCAGCACGTGGTGCTGCTAGGCCTCCAGCAGCCATGTCCATTAAGGCCTTCGCCAGGGCTAAAGCAGCCAAGACTACTAAAACAGTGCCTGTTAAACCACCCACCTCCAGGCCCTCTTCTAGTTCTCAAATGCTTACTTTGGCAGAAGATTTAATTTCTTTAATTAGAGGATCTCAATCTCACCCAGACAGGGCCTCTCAGCCCCCAGAGAAGAGACCTAGGGCAGAGCCCCCCGAGCCAGTGTCCTCTGATGATTCTGCTGATGAATCAGACATAACTGACCAGCCAGAGGCTCCCTTCTCCAATTTTGAAGATTCTGATGCTGAAGAATCCATCCCAGCTGCTTCCCCACCAGAAGAATTCTCCTTTGGGGAAACCTTGCATGCCATGCGAGAACAGTTCCAATGGCAGCAACAGGATTTTTCAGACTCCAGAAAAACTTAGGACTTTTCTGCACCTCCCACAGCACAGGCCCTTAGCTATACCCCCTGTTCTCTCTGTGGTGGATGATGCTTTCAATGATGTTTTGCTCCGCTCCAGATTCTTTACCCCCAGCCCCTGCCAAACCAGACAGATTTTACAGGGTGCCAGATACTCATCACCACCTTTATAAGGCTCCACTTGCAGACCCAGAAACTATATCCCAGGGCCCCAAGGCAGTAGCCGCGACCATAGCTAAAAACCCTATTCCTTCTGAAAGGGAAGCAAGGTCATTAGACAGATGGGGTAAAAAGGTCTACACTTCAGCTACTCTCTCAGCTAGAGCTTTAAACTGTCAGTTTCACATGATACAATACCAAGAGTTTATGCTGGATCAGTTAACTAAAAACTAACCACTGATGAATCTCTTGATAAGAAATATGTATTAGAGATGGTAAATAACATACAACAGGTTAGCAACCATTCCTTAAAATGTGGCTATGATGCACTGGAGGCTTCATTTAGATCAGCCATGACAGGCACAGTGATAAGAAGGCATGCATGGCTAAAGGAACAAGCTTTACCGGATCATGTTAAAGCTAAGTTGCTAGATGCTCCTATGGACAAGACAAGTTTGTTTGGTACATCTGCCCAGCAGGTTATGAAGAAAATGGAAGAAAAGGCAAAATCTGTTCAAACTGTTAAAGATTTCTTGCAGGTTCAACCCCCAAGGTTTAGCAGGAACTGGCCTGCCAAAAATTGGTCCTTTCCTGACACCACAAAATTTCAAAGGGGCAGGAATTAGACGTTCCAGAGGCAGAAACCAATCCAGAGGAGGTGCCTACAGAGGAAGACAGTGGCAAGGTAACAACAGAGGCACAGACACAGCCACTGCCACTACATCAACACAACCACAGTGACTTAACCCTAAATCCGCCTACCAGGGAACAAATAGCAGCTCCTCTAGGCGGAAAGTTAACCTTATTTTCAAAGAACTGGCACTACATAACAAAGGACAAGTGGATTTTACAAACCATAGATCAAGGTTACCGGTTTCACTTCCACACTTTTCCAGTCAAAAGAGGAATGCCAAATCTACCTCCAAATCAAAAAACAGAGGCTCTACGCCAGATAATGGAGTTAGCAAACATGAGAGCTGTGGAAAGAGTGCCAACAGCAGAGCAAGGAAAGGGGTTCTACTCCAGACTATTCCTAGTTCCAAGAAAGGAAAAAGTTGGAGACCAATTCTCGACCTGTCCACCTTAAATACATACATCATTGTCCCAAAATTCAAAATGCTGACCCTACAGCAACTTCTTCCCATGCTGGGCAAAGGAGTCTTGGCTGGTAACTCTAGATCTCAAGGAGGCATACCTGCACGTCCCCATTCGACCAATCTGCAGAAGATACCTCAGATTTCTTGCAGGATCAGAGCACTATCAATTCTCAGCATTGCCTTTTGGCTTATCTACTGCGCCCAGAGTATTCACAAAATGCCTGGCATCAGTAATCGCCCATTGCAGACTTCAGGGAATTCAAATTTACCCATACCTGGACGACTGCCTGCTACAAGGGGACAACAAAAGCAAGCTGACAACAGATTTACAAAGGGTCATTTACTTGCTACAAGCACTGGGATACACAGTCAATTTACAAAAGTCAAGGCTGATACCATCCCAAACAAGGACATTCTTGGGCCGGAATTGGACACAGTAAAACAAATGGCATTCCTGACTACAGAAATACAAATAGAACTCCCTCTATACTTCTTGGCACTAACAAAACTGAACAAGTTAACAGCAAGAAAAGTACTGCAGGCCTTGGGCTTCATGGCATCATGCATAATCTTGGTTCCATTTGCCAGACTACATATGAGAAAACTACAGTGGTACCTAAAGAATTTATGGTCCCAACACAGACACAGTCTAGAAACAGAAATCCCACTAATTCCATGCTTAAAACAGGAGTTCCTATGGTGGGCTCAGGCATGCCAGTCAAACCCAGGCCTACCCTTTCGCAGATGTCAAGCAAGCCAGACCATCACAACAGACGCTTCAGACCTAGGATGGGGGGGCCCACATGCTGGACAAATGCGTGCAAGGATTGTGGACACAGGATCAACTCCAACTGCACATCAACCAAAAAGAAATGCTGGCAGTAAAACTGGCAATCCAAAAGTTCAAACCATTTCTCAAAGAGGGCCAGTTGATGATAAGGACAGACAACACCACAGTCATGTGGTACATCAACAAACAGGGAGGCACTCATTCATACCCCCTATGCAGAATGACCTTGGAGCTGTGGACCCTGGCACTCAGCTACAACATCCAGTTACAGGCAATATTTGTACCAGGGAAAGACAATACCCTAGCAGACATATTAAGCAGAACCACTTCGGATGCCCACGAATGGAAGCTTCACCCGGACATCTTCAAGACCATCTCAAAGAAATGGGGAATGCCACAGATAGACCTATTCGCATCACCTCTCAATCACCAGCTCAAATAATTCTGCACAAGGACATTCCACCCACTAGCATGGAAAGTGGATTCGCTCTCTTTCAACTGGAAAGGCCTAACAGCATATGCATTCCCGCCTCTTCCTTTGATACACAAGGTACTACTGAAAATCAAGGAAGAACGTCCAAGGATAATCCTGATAGCTCCAAACTGGCCAAGACAACACTGGTACCCACTACTGAGGAGTATGTCTCGGAACAATATGTGGACAATTCCCCTGATGCCCTTGATGTTAACGCAGAACAACTACAGCATCATACATCCAAACCTAAAAACCTTGCAACTGACTGCATGGAACATCACATAACAGCAGCTATTCCAGAACTTTCCCAAAGAGTTAAAGACATTATTCTTGAAGCACGCAGACCTTCAACAAGAAGGAACTATGCTGGAAAATGGAAAAGGTTTGTCATCTGGAGTACGGAAAGAGGAAAAGATGTGTCAAACATAGATATGCCTAACATTCTGGAGTATCTGGCCGAACTTCTTCATTCAGGCCTGTCCTACTCCTCCATCAAGATACATGCATCAGCTATTTCAGCAGAATACAGCTTTGATACACCTGTTTTTCGCACCCTTTGCTCAGGCAATTCCTCAGAGGAATCAAGAATGTAAAACCTCCAAGGAAACCACCATTACCAGCTTGGGATTTAAACTTTGTGCTAGAAAAGTTGACACTAGCACCCTTTGAACCAGCAGCAACAGCAGACCTACAACACCTGTCATGGAAAACTGCTTTCCTACTGGCAATTACTTCAGCAAGGAGGGTTTCAGAACTACAGGCCTTAATGGCAGTGCAACCCTTCCTAATCTTCCACCAAGATAGAGTGTCCATGAGGACTAATCCTACATTTATGCCTAAGGTGGTATCCAGAGTGTCTTTAAACCAGGCAATCCACCTACCTACCTTCTTTCCCAACCCACAAAACAGAGGGGAAAGAATACTGCATACCTTGGATGTACATAGACAGCTACGCTACTACTTGGACAGAACAAAAAGCAGAAAGACTGACCAACTTTTTGTAGCCTATGCAACAGGAAGGGAAGGAAAAGCTATTTCCAAACAGACAATCTCCAAATGGATAGGAAATTGCATACGCTTCTGTTACTCCTTCCATGGAAAACCAATTCCACAGAACATAAGACCTCACTCTACAAGGGCAACAGCCACTACCACAGCCTTCTTACGAGGAGTGGCAACCAAAGACATTATTGAGGCGGCTACTTGGACCTCCGTGCATACATTTGCCAAGCATTATAATTTGCCTCTATATTCCAGATCCCGAGCAGGGTTTGCCACTGCTGTACTGCAAGGGATCCTAAACACACCATAATCTATTTTTATCCTCCTCCCCTAGTTGGCTATGGTATTCTACCCACTTGTTATGACTGCAGATGCATCCATGAAGGACATAGTACAGTTTTGTACCTACCATAAATGTAGATGTCCGAACTGGATAGCATCTGCAGTCAGGATTACCCTCCCTCCATCCCCTCTGTGGTACTCCTAGGGTGTTTACCCTGCTAATAGCTAGCTGTTGGGGGGGGGGGAGTCTTTTATGGTGTATTTGTTTGTGTATATGTACATACATGCTTATTGTTGTGTTTACCTCTATCTATTTGGAAACATTGGCATCTATCCAAATTTTAGCCTGCAAGAGGGCTACTGGCATCTGGGGCAAGAAACACTGAGGAAAATGGCGTCGGCTGATGCCTTTATACCCGAAGACCAACAGAGATGACGTCGGGTGGAGTGCGACATCAGCCGAAGCCGGACCCGGACTTTGGAATCCGGCCGACTGAAGGGCTGCCTGACGACAGGACAACCCACTTGTTATGACTGCAGATGCTATCCAGTTCGGACATCTACATTTATGGTAGGTACAAAACTGTACTTTTTATTCCTTAAGCCCCATTGCATGCACATCATGGCATTGTCTTGAGTGGTTTAATGTGCATATTAATGGAAGGCAGAGATTCCTACAACTTGCGTTAGCTCACAAGACAAAAAGAGAAGGATAGTGGGGCTACATACCAGTGTGAGGCTAGCAGTTGGGGCAAAAGACAGTGCCTACAGCAGGTGGAAGATATATGGGACGGAGAGCCGGAACGGTTACAGTATAAGCAGGCTAGCAAAAAAAGTAGTGTTGATGGGAAGGGCAGCAAAGGCTAAAATTGAAAGAGAGTTGCCTGAAATGCTCAAGAAGGGAAACAGTGTTTTTTTTTTAGTTGTGTAGCAGAAAGAAAAGGAGAAGGACATTACTGGCTAGCCTGCATAAAATTAAGATAGAATTCATATTACTGGGAAAAAGCATAGGTGCTTAATGAATACTTTGCTTCCCTTGTTACAAAGAAAGCAAGAAAAAAGTGTCATGCTGGGAGGGAGGCAGGGATACCAGAATAGAGAGGGAGAATGTTCAAAGGAAATCGACTGTTTTCAGGCTGGATTAAGTACAAGGACAGAACCAGATGAGCTTAGGGTTACCACCTGTCCCACTTTGTGAGGGACAGTCCCTCTTTGGGCAGTTGTGTCCTGACAAAAAAATTTAAAAATGGCAAATGTCCTGAGATTTTAGGACAAAGTGATTTCTTATATTTTATGTAATAGTTGTATAAAACAGTTATTCTGTATCTAAAATACCTAAATGTTATAAGAAACAGAATAAGCAACTAAAATGCTACAAGAATAAGCTTTTATTTAGGCAAAAAAGTTAAGTTCTATCCCTTGTACTAACCGTGGGTATGTGTCGGCCTGTAAAATTTGATGTTTGTCCCGAAAATGTCCCACTTTGACCATTTGAAAAGGTGGCAACCCTAGATGAGCTTCCACCTAGAATCTGCAAACATCTGGCCAAGGTGTGTTGGTAGACCCCAGAGAGTGAACTTAAGTGGATGCACCAAAGGATTGAAGGACACAAATTGTGGCAACTTTGTACAAAATGGAGAGGAACAGAGGGAAATCTGGGCAACTACAGATCTGTTAGCTTAACATTAGTGGTAAGGAAGGTCATGGGGAAACTACTGAGAGGAAGGCTATTGCATTTCTAAGAGAGCGATTGCCAGGATGGCAACCAACATGAGTTTGCAGTCAAATGGAACCCATTGATCAAGAATGATCCAGTTTTATGTTTAGGTTGTAGGAGAACTTGACAGGACAGTACTTGTAGGCATAAGCCACCTGGACTTCAAGAAGACCTTCGACTTGTTTCACACACAATTGGAAAACTGGAGGAGATGGGAATAGGACCTAGGCTGAACAGCTGGGTAGCTGCATGGTTAAATGATAGGATACAGAGGGATGCGGTGAGAGGTACAGTGTTGGAAGTTAGGAAAGTGATTAATGGTACAGTAGAGGGGTCTGTCCTGGGTCCAGTGCTCTTTAGTATGTTTGTCCCAGATATATAGAGGGAGGAGAGATCAGGATTAACCTGTTTGCTGATGACACAAAGGTAGGTTTAGCAGTGAATGCCAGTAAGATGATTGTAGTGAATGATTTGGAAAAGCTAAACATGTTGGCAGAAATGTGGCAGTTAAGGTTCTGTGCAAATAAATGCATTGTACCATACCTGGGTCACAACAACCCTCATGTAAAGTATCAGTTGGGAGTAGTGGAACTGACAGCAACAGAGCAGAAAATAGTTCTGGGGGTCTTGATCACATTTTGACTGGACCAACAGCATGGTGAGAGGAAGCAAACAGAATGCTGGCATGTATCTTTCAGGATAGATTCTAGAAGCAAAAAGGTAGTGCTTCCACTCTACGGGGTCTTTGCCAGACTACATCTTAAGTAGTGCACACAGTTCTGGTCTATATAAGGAGAAAGACATTAGAATCCTGAAAGAAATCCAGAGAAAAGCCATCAGGAAGATCCATGGCAATTGGAGAATAACTGTTACCAGTAGCTATAGGAGATAAAGCTCCTCTTACTTGAAACCAGAAGCGACATAGGGAATACGACATTGGGGTGCAAGATCATATCATGGAGATGTGAATGGGTCATTCGGAAGGAAGAACAGAGGAGGAAGGAGGTGGCATAGGCATATTGTATGGACGAATTACTACCTGTATCTGTGAAAGTACCTTTTCATAGAAAGAACCCGTGAAATTGATCATTGGAATGGGTGGTACAGAGGTAATCTATGGAGGCATTGAGAAGGGCATGGGACAGTTGGAAAACTGGTGAAAGTAGGGAAGAGACAGAAGAAAATTAAGGCACTTAAAGGGACAGACTAAGCTATACACATTGTCTCTTTCTGATATCAAGCAAATGTAATATAATGTATTGTAATCCCACATCCACTTTAACAAATTGATAACACCCCACTAACAGACCTCACATCATCTAATGAACACTAACTGACCAAATAGTGCATATCATTAAAAGAAGATCATAACTCTTTCACTCGTGCCATATCATGCTTATGGAACAAAAACTGCCAATTACTGACCACAGTGGCGAGATTGTACCACATTACAGAAGTGTCACTAGACGCCACAACTGTGAAAACATTTGTCCAAAACACCCCTGCAACCTTTTTATATTTATGGAGGTGTGATTGCATTAAACTCTCTCTTTATCAAGTTAGCTTTTCTAATAGTGCAACCCAATAGCTGGCTAAGCTAAGTTGGCATATGGAGTGAAACCCTTGACTTTGACCTAGGCAGCTGGTATTTGATTTTTGGCCAAGGTACTTGTTGCTGCTGTCTAGTGGAAGAGAGGAGTGCGCAGGGAGGTTAGGGATTTAAAATATAAGAACTCCCCTACCTTCACGGATGATGGCACCACTCTCCAAGGCTCATTCCATGCCTGAGGAAGGAACAGGACATAGAGCCATTAGTTCATAGAGAATGAATGAGGCTGTTTAGCTAGGCATAGAAGGAGGTTTTGTGATCATGGGAGGAGGTGGAAAAACAGAGCAAATTTGCTATCTAATCTGTAAAAAATAGTGTTATTATTTAAATAAAAAATATATGAAATACTACTGCTAGACATGCAGAAATTGTCACTGAAAATCTAATATCAGGGACACTCTGTGATGGTTCTGTCATGTATCATTTCCTCCGTTCTGCATTTGACATCTTTTTCAAGCATTCCTTTGTCTGGGGACATCTATGCTTCCTTGATGATGTGTGCTGTGGCATAATGTGTCAACTGCAAAAGATTGCTTGACCTTCAAAACTGTCTTTATTTATTTATTTATTTATTTCCACTCACACAGTGCAGGTCTCGATCCTTGCTATTGTCAAATAAAATACCTTCATTTGCGTATTCCCATTTCTTCAAAGATTATTGTGATTTTTGGAAACTGTTGTAGCCAGAAGGAAAGGCCAAAGTTTCTTCACTGGAGCCTTAGTTTTGTGGACTTGGCAAAATGTAGCCTGTTTGGTGCTAGTTTAGATGTGGTTTGACCTCCTGGTCCCTCTGGGAAAGAGATCATTCCCGGTTAACAGGAATTTGAGCTTATTCTTGTCCACTATAGCAGTGGCGGACCAGAGACCTGGGAGTTGGGCAGTAGTACTACCCATACAGTGATTGGCTTGGGCTTGTCTGTGTTAGGTTTAATGTCTGGGACTGGCCCTTTGAGTCATATGATTACAGATGGAAGAATTTGTGGCTGGAGCTTCTTCATCTGGGACCCTAAGCCCCAGGCATTGCAGGGTTAGTTAGTCCAGCTAAAGAAGAGCCACAAGAGGAGACTACTTTGTCCATGGTCCATGTAGGTGGTATTTTGAACTAATTCTGTAATAAACTGTTTTGCTATAACGGTTTATACACAACTGTGAAAATTGTAGTGCATGTAGATATGCTTTTCACATATTTTGCAGTTGTGTGATTTATAAGAACTGTCACCTTGAAAATTTTCAAATAATGGAAATCATTTATTTGGCCCAAGGAAGACACTTGATTGTTTAATGTGAATAAAACAAAACACGGTTTTCAGTGACTAAATTCTTGAACATGAGGACAGTAAGCAGTTGTGATTTTAATTCAGAGACCAAGTTCTGGATTTTACTTTCATTTAACCTCTCATTTCTTGATCAAGTGTTACTGACCTCAGGTGCATATGTGCCCACCAGGCCATCCTTGTCCTTGTATAAGGGGTGTGCTCAGATTCTGAATCTTCAGTTTTACAGTGCTAGAGAGTTTCTTATTTGGATCTTAAGAGACAAGGTTCTCCTGTGGTTAATAGATCACTTACCAAGAACTAACCTGGAATACAACTGAAGGTACCTTGTTTTGTCTGGGCCAAGAGAATAATTTTGAGGTACAGTGATTTTCTGAAAGCAGTTCAGCTCAGTAACCTAAAGCTTATTGTGAGACGCTAGAGGCCTACATCACTGCTTGCAGACTGGCAGATATTGCGGGAGCCAGTGCAGTGATCAATTGAAAAGCAATGCCTGAAACTCAGGCAGGAAGCAATAGAAGCAAGGTAGGGGAGCAGGAAGTCAGGCTGCATGCAAAGTCTGTTTGCATGTTATGATTCCTACTCCATCAGTAAGTCCATGCCCTTTCATCCTCTGTAAATGGTCTCAGGAAATATTTGGCAAACATTCCACAACACCCACTTTTAGGAGTGAGACGTGCACAGCCAGTGCATCCAACTCCTCAAACCGGCTAAGCTGTCTTGGAGTGGGTTCTTCAACCTCAGTGCATGCCTCTGACGTTTTAATCAGGTGTAGAAGATCCACATAATTTACCTCCCCCATAGCTTAGGTTAGCTTACAAGAGAAGGTTGAGTATGTCCCCCACATGCACACACACCTGTCAAGCTGTTTTGGAGTGGGTCCTTCAACCTTGGTAGTATGCGTCTGAGGTTGTAGTCAGGTGTAGGAGGTCCACATACTTCACTTTCCCATAGATAAAATTAGCTCATGAGAGAGGGATGAGTATGTCTCCACAGTCTCTTTCGTACCTCTTGGGCTATCCATTGACTTCACTTTGGTGTTTTTACTTAGAGTCTTTATCTTGCCCAATGACAGATGGGATTTGAAAGCACTTTTTAGCATTGTTATTTAATACCACTGCAAGGCCCAGTGCAGGCCTCTTACCCCTCAGTACAATCTCTTACATTTCCTCTCAAATTCTAGAGTCCATTCACATGCCTGTTCTAACCAGATATCCATCCACATCATAGGTGGAAGAGAGACAGGTCTACCTTCTTGCATGCTAGCTAAGAGAAACCCTCTACTTTCTCCCTTGATTTTTCTATTGCAGCATAATTATGTTTCTTACAGCAGCTCTCCCCTATGTAATCCTTCTTTTGTAGAGACTGTAGGTTATAGTTCATAGGTTTGTACTAGGCTAATGGCCCTGGAGCCTTTACTAGCCTAGCCCAAATAAATTGCCCAGGCACTGTGCCACCCGATGTTAGTTCACAGTGCCCCTTTGCAGTAGGGCAACTGGAGTGATCCCTGGGGTGAACTTTCTGTTACCCATCCACTTGTCAAGATTTCTCTTGAAGAGGGCCAGCAAGGTGCTCTGCTTGACATGAACGGGAAGCTTATTCCAGAGTATGGGCAGTCTTTGGGAGATGAACCCATCCCTCCAGCATGTTCTGTTAACTGTGATAATGAGGTTGTGATCTCTAGAGCGTGTGGCGTGGGGGGAATTAGGATTTCTTTAGGTGTAGCATTTCAAGTAGGGCTGGGTCAGACATGGCTTTTGTAAGTCAAGCAGGGATCACCTCTAAGTAGACGAAAAGGGACTGAAACAGCTGTGGTTTCTTGAGTCTGTCCATGTAGGACATGTGTTTAAGGCCTAGGATCCTTTTTGAGAGGTACTTTCGTGGCCTCTCCAGCTGTTGTAGGTGTCTGGTCAGATACATGCCAAATGGGGCGTTATATTCGATGACTGGTCTAATGAGGGATGAGTAGAGAGGGATGATGATCTCTTTCTTCCTGGATGCGAAACCTTTGGTTATAAGATGTGCCACATAGAAGGACTTTCTGACCACAGTGGCAATGTGGTGGTCGAAGGTGAGGTGGCTGTCAACCTGGGTGCCCAGATCTCTTATGGCCCCTTCAATGTTCATTGGGCTCCCATCAACATGATAATTCGTGGGAACTGAGTTTTTTCCAAAGTGGATGATAACGCATTTTTTGGTGTTAAGCTTCAGGCCATGGTTTCAACACCAGTCATTGGTCTCAGAGATGCCCTTTTGTAGGATGTCTGCATCACTTGGGGAGTTGATAATGACTCCTAGCTTGCCATCATCAGTGAACGTGGTCAGCCAGAGTCCTTCTGTCTTGGCCTGTACTTCTGAGAAGTAGATGCCAAACAGGAGAGGGCCCAGGACCGAGCCCTGTGGGACTCCACTCGTGACTGGTCAACAGTCTGACTTGGAATCCGCAACTTTCACTCTGTGGGTCCTGTCTGTGAGCCAATTTGCAACCCACCTAATGATGTAAAGATCGATGCCTAGTTTGGGGAGTTTATCAGTGATACCTGAGTGGGGAATGGTATCAAAGGCCTTGCTCAGGTCGAGGTAGGTTGTATGCACTGGCTTACCTTCATCCACAGCTTTGGTGACTGCCTCGAAGAAGTCAACCAGGTTCAGTAGGCAGGATCTCCCCTTGACAAAGCCAAACTGTGTGGGTTCAAGAGTTTGGAGATTGCCTGTATCTTTGTTAAGCAGGTCCATCATGATGCGCCCCATAGCTTTGCATACCAGACTCGTCAGGCTAATGGGGAAATAGTTCCCAGGATCTGTAGTTGCTTCCCCTTTATGGAGCAGGATGACTGTAGCAGTGTGCCATTCGTTAGGGACATAGCCTGAGGTGAGGCTGTGATTGAACAGGGCACATAGATGTGGTGCCTGTTCATTTTGTAGCTCATGTAGGATGCAGCCAGGGATATTATCTGGTCCCATGGACACTGTATTCTTGGCTTTGGACAATGCAGTTTTTACCTGTGCCGCAGAAATGGTGGGTACCAGGTTTTCTGCTGGTATTGTGATAGGGTCCTGGGGGGGCGTAAAGTAGGCACTGAATCTGTCAGTCAGTATTTTGGCTATATCTTTTGGCTCACTATAGGAGGTACCATTGTGCAATAACTCAGAGCAAGTCTGGGTATTGCCTTGGAGGTTTTTGATATAGCTATAGAAGGCTTTGTGGTTGTTTTTGGTGTCAGATGCAGTTCTGCCTTCATAGCTGGCTTTAGAGGATTTGATAAGGGATCTCAGCTTTTTGTTGAGACTGATAAGGGAGGTTTCCAGTCTTGTAATTTCATTTCTTTCTGCAACAGTTTCTTCCTTCTGTTGTACAGTTAATTGTTGCCTGGGGACCACCAGATTGGCTTTCTTTTTTTGGAGGAGAGCATCTTGTTCTATTTGGCAATGTCCATGCATTTGTGTACGTGCTCGTACAGTGCATTGGTGTCTGATTTGGTAATCATGCACCTGTTTTCTATTGGCATGGGTACTGAGAAGTTAGCCACCTCTGTTTTTAGGATCCCAAAGTCGGCTTTAGAGACATTTTTCAGGGTAGACACCTTAGTGGGGGTTGTAGGCGAGATGGAGATTTCCATGGTGATCAGTTTGTGGTCAGATTTAACCAAGGAGGAATTCACTATAGGTGTGGAGCAGTGGTCTCCCATGTTGGTGCTAACCAAGTCGATGATGTTGCTTCCTCTAGTGGGGGTCAGAATGAGCTGGTACAGTCATTGGAATTGATGAATTCCAGAAAGCGTTGGGCCTGTATATTGGTACTTGAATAGGTTTTCCTGTTGATGAAAGGGTAGTTGAAGTCACCCAGTATGAGAGTATTGGGTTGGACCTTGATAGATTCCAGGGTGCTTAGTAACTTGGAGTGAGAGTGTAGGGACATGTTTGGTGTTCTGTAGCAGGCTGTGACTTGTATCGCCATCTTACCCAGTGTTAGTTGTATCTGAAGTATCTCGGATGCATTATGTTGGGCTACCAGTCTAGAGGTATGCATATCCTTTAAGAATATGGAGACACCACCGCCTTTAGAGCTTCCGGACGTATTCTGGCGCCGAAAGCTGTGGAATGAGTTGTAGCCTGGAAGCGCAGGGGTGTTTTCTGCCTCTTTAAACCAGGTCTCCATTACAGCACAGATGTCGACATTCTCCATTTTGAGGAGAGCTTTGAGCGAGTGCATCTTGAGATTTAGACTTCTAGCTTTGAACAGCATGACCCTCACATTGCATTTGTTTGTAGCTGTTAAGGTGGAATTTTGGTCTTTAGAACACTGCCTGAAAAAGGCACTATAGGGGTGGCAAGAACCTTAGCCAGTACCCAGAATCCCAGGGGTGACAGATGCAGGGCATCTCTGGCAAAGCATCGAGGTCTGTTGTCCCAGGCAGATACTGGATCCCCTTAGAATGACTCCAGAAACTTAGCCAATTGTTGGAAGTCAGTCATTTTCTGCTCGTACTGTGATACCATTCTGGGTGATGGTAAAATACTGCTCAGGGCTAGGATCATACCTGCCTGGGCCACATAATCCGAGAGTTCCATCACATCTCTTTTCATGTAGTCCAGGAAGGTACATCTCAGATCATTCACACTCACATGGACAATGACTGCGTCGTATTTGTATTTGTTGTGGAGTGACCTGAGTGCATGTGTTGTGTGGTGGATCCTGGCACCTGATAGACAGCTGACTGCCACCTTCTCCTTGTTCAGCCTAGTGAGTGGGACATCAGTGTGCCTCACAGTTGAGTCTCCTGTGATTAGTACATTGGGCAAAGTGTTTTGCCTTAAGGGCTTAGGTTGAAGGTCACACTGTGATGGTGAGCTATGTGTGTTCTGGAGTTGGTGTTGTGTTATGGTGGTCGAGTGCATTTCTGTCTCGGGAGTCTCTGTTGTTTGGGCAAATTTTTATTGAGAGCCTCCGCAAAGGTGGGTGTATGGTTTGTGTTTCTATGTGTGGGTTGTGATGGTTGGTGTTTTGGAGCACTGTTTGTTCTATATAGTGAGTTGCAGGTGTTGACCTTCTCCTCTAGACCAGCTAGTCCGGTCTTGGTTGAAGCATGCACTGCTTCCAGTTTGGTGATATAACTGCATCTCTCACATGTATGAGTGTTGGAAGGTAAGAGGAGAGGGTTGTCTGCATACATTAGACAGTTGCCACACTGTCTCAGAATGCCCAAATGCACCAGGTTAGCAGGAGAAAGCACAGGAAATGCCCTACAATCATACCAGGAGGAGTGGTCATAACTAATAAGTACTGGTGCTGTTACTGCGTAGGAACAGCTAGTGCTGATAGCACCTAAGTGTACTGCAGTAAATGCTACAAAAGCCTGTTAAAGTGCTAGCCGATTAAGCTAACTGAAGTGCAAGAAGTAAAAGAACAAGCACGTTCTAAGGGAAAAATTGAAGAGCAGACTTTCTGCCACTGGTAATAGTTTACCTCAGCTGAGTGCCGCAAACCCACACAAACATGGGCTTTTAAACCAGAAAGTTGAAAGGGATGGAAAAACTGTCCAAACGGCCAATAAACTACAATTTCTGGGCCAGAAACCACTCCTCCTTTAGTAGATAGGCTACCTAATGCTTACTACTCCTAGTGATAAGCTAGAAGGCTTCCCTCCAACACAGAAAGGTCTGTGAGGCTCAGAAACGTACAGAATAGTCCTGGATATAGCAAATCTATATCTGTTCTAGACTACTTACAGGAAAGGCGGGAAACAAGCTTAGAACTTTTTTTGTTTGTTTTTTGCAGAAAAGCAGTTAAAACAGTAGCAAAAACACTTTAAATGTAGTACAAGCTAGCACACGAGTATAGGTTCATAGGTAGGTACTAGGCTATCGGCACTTGGGGCCTATATAAGCCTAGCCAAAAGGTACCCTGGCTTTCGCAACCCAAGAAAATTATTTTCCTGTGCCACTGTCGAGCAGAGCCACAGAAGTGATCCCCGGGGTAAATTTCCTATCTCCCATCCAATCATCAAGATTTTCCTTGAAGAGTGCTAATGAGGAGCTTTGTTTGATACAGGTAGGTAGTTTGTTCCAGAGTATGGGAAGTCTCTGGGACAGGAATCTATCCCTCCAGCATGTTCTGTTTATTGTGGTGACAAGGTTTAGGTCCCTGAAGTGTGAGGTTCCGAGAGATTGGGATTTCTTTAAGTGTAGCATGTCCAACAGCTGCGGGTTTGACATAGCTTTGTATGTTAGGCAGAGATCGCCGATCACCTCTGAGTAGGAGATATGCGACGGAGTAGAGTTGGAGTTTTTTGAGGCGGTCTGCATATGGCATCTCTTTGAGGCCGATAATCCTCTTAGTGAGGTATTTTTTTGTGGCCTTTCCAATTGTTGTAGGTGTCTTGTGAGATACATGCCAAACGGGGCATTGTACTCTATAATGGGACTTGATGAGGGATGAGTAGAGAGGAACAATGACCTCCTTTTTTCTAGAGGAGAACCCTTTTGTGATGAGGTGTGCCACATAGAAGGATTTCCTGACTACTGTGGCGATGTGGTTAGCAAAGGAGAAACTACTGTCCACCAGTGTCCTGAGGTCTCTTATCACACTTTTGGTGTTTAGTGAGCTACCACCTATGTGGTAGTTCATGGGTACTGAGCTTTTTCCAAAGAGGATGACAGTGCACTTCTTGGCATTGAGCTTGAGGCCATGACTTTGACACCAAGCATCTGTCCCTGTGAGGCCCTTTTGTAGAATATCTACATCATTAACTGATTCTATTATGGCTCCCAGTTTGCAGTCATCTGCAAACTTTGCTAGACAAAGACCTTCTGTGTTGGCCTGCACTTCAGAGAAGTAGATGCTGAACAGGAGAAGACCCAGGACCAAACCTTGTGGTACTCCACTTGTCACTGGTCTGAAGTCAGACTTGGAGTCGGCTACTTTTACTGTGTGGGTTCTGTCAGTGAGCCAGTTGGCCACCCATCTTGTGACATAGGGATTTATGCCCAGTTTAGTGAGTTTATCTATAATTCCAGAGTGGGAGATGGTATCAAAAGCCTTGGCGAGGTCAAGATAGGCTGTGTGCACTACCTTGCCCTCGTCTATGGCTCTGGTGACTGCTTCAAAGAAGTCGTTCAGGTTTAGTAAACATGATCTACCTTTTACAAACCCAAACTGAGTGGGGTCCAGGGTTTGGAGGTTACCTATGTCTTTATTTATAAGCTCCAAGATGACATGTTCCATGGCCTTGCAGACCAGGCTCGTCAGGCTAATAGGGCGGTAGTTTCTGGGGTCTGTGGTGGCACCCCCTTTGTGGAGTGGGATAACCATTGCTGTGTGCCATTCAGTAGGCACATAGCCTGAGGTGAGGCTATGATTGAACATGGTACTTAGGTGAGGTGCCAGTTCATTCTGTAGTTCGTGCAGTACGCGGTCCGGGATGTTGTCTGGTCCCAAGGATGCTGTGTTCTTGGCTTTGGAGAGTGCGTTCTTTACTTGTTCATCCATGATTACAGGGGCTTTGCATTCTTCTGGTATTAAGATGGGTCCTTTGGAGGGTGAGAGGGGGGTAGAGTTAGCACTGAACCTTTGGAAGGTGAAAGGGGGGTAGAGTTAGCACTGAACCTATCTGCCAGGATGTTGGCAATATCGGTTGGTTCAGTATATTTATTGCCATTATGCTGTAGCTCAGAGCAGATCTGAGTGTTGCCACTGAGATTCTTGACATAACTGTAGAAATGGTTTGTGGTTATCTTTAGAATCAGTGGCGATTTTATTTTCATAACTGGCTTTGGAGGATTTTATGAGGGATCTCAACTTCTTGCTGAGGCTGACCAGGGAGTTCCTCCAATCTTGGGATTTTACTGTTTTTTGCAACAGCTTCTTCCTTCTGTTGTAGAGTTGTTTGTGGCAGGGGACCATCAGATTGGCTTCCTTTTTTGGAGGATAGCGTCTTGATTCTGTTGGGGATGGCACGATCCATGCACTTGTGTATGTGCTTATACAGTGCATTTGTGTAAGATTCAGCATTCGTACCTCTATTTTCCATCAGCATGGGTGTCGTGAAGTTTGCCACTTCTGTCTTAAGAAGCATGAAGTAGAAGCAGTATTAAGGCAAATGCAGTGTAAATAAATGCAGATAAATTAAAAACGAAAAAAACAAGTGCAGAGTGCAGTAAATTATGAAAAAATCAAAATGGAGGCACTTAGAGTATCTCTTTCGCCTTCCTGTTGCTCTTTTAGTCTGTAGGACACCAAAATTGGATCCGCAGAGCTTAAATAACAGTTAAAATTTAAACAGACTAAAAACAGCAGTAATAAATGCAGCAGAGAAGATGCAATTTAACACTTTAGAGAACAAGTAGCAGAAAAACCAAGATGAAGTAATAGAGTTGGAGGAGGAAACACAAATGCTCTAAAAGCAGCAAGCAGATGAATAAAGTTTTTTTTAAGTAAAGTGGAAAGGGGGAAATTAGGAACAGAAGATAATTCAATGTTAAGAAGCTAAGGGGGTTGGTCTTCTCAAATGTTCTCTTTGTATTAGGTAGAATGAGCTAATGACACTAGACTGGGAGGAGTGTCCCAGATCTACAGCTACTAGCTACACTATTTTAGGCAGAAAACAATACAGAGATGTTTATCACAGCAGAAACACAGCAGTGAGCCACTAAATGAAATTTTTAAACAGATAAAGAAGCAAGGAGACTCTAGAGAATGCTTTTAACTGCAAACAAATCAGTTATACGATGCACTCCTTGGCAGGAAATCATAACAAACAGATGCTTAACAAATGGAGAAAATTTCCAGTAATACCTTTCACACAGTGAAACTGGCTAAAAATGCTTTACAAATAGTGTGACAGTAACTACCTAAAAAAGCTTTACAAGCAGTGATTTAACAGGCCCTGGGCAGACAATTTTAGTACAACCATGCAGATTAGTTTATAGCAATAAAATATAGCAATCTTCTTCTTCTTTCGGCTTTTCCCGGTTAGGGGTTGCCACAGCGGAACTCCGGTCCACTAATGATTGGCAGTAGATTTTTACGGATGCCGAGCTGCCAGCCCGACGCCCAACCTTCAACGAAGGCAAAATATAGCAATAAAATACAGTAAAAAGTATGCAGCAGACAATAATAAAGTGCTATAGATGGCTAGAATAAGCAATAACTAGTAAAAATAAGCAGAAAAACAGGATATTTATTGTTATATGGCACAGATCAGAGTTGTGGTCAGTGCCCCTCCTCCACTCATCTCAGTTTGTATAGAAAGAAATCCTCTCAAAGGTAGGACTTAAATAATCTGCATTCTTCAATAGGCTGTACTTCTGTTCCTTACCCCTATCTATAGAAGGCACTCCATATTTGCCTGGGAATGAAGAAATACAAGGAATGTTGAGTCATCTCTGTGTTGAATTCTGCCTTAGAACATGCTGTTTTATAGTTTGCAGGCAACCTGTTTCTTGCTTTCTACTGCCAAGAAGGTTGCCAGTCTGTACAGATCATCCATAGGTAGTACAGCCTTCCTTACAAGCATTTTAAAACTAATGCTTGTATCATTCAGTTTTTTAGTGTAGAACTTAAAGATCTCCATCATCTGGCCATACTTTCACTATGTTAATAATCTAGCCATGAATAAATTACAGAAAAAAATTTATTTTCTTTTCCCCCACCATTCAGGTCCTTAATTGTGTGTCTCACCAATCTCATTTTTATTCATCCTCAGTGGCTTTTGTATTGTCCAGGCTTCCTTACTCTGACAACAAGGAATCTACACAGAAGGATAGCTGCATGGTTTCTGCACTCGGCTTTCATGTTGTCTGCTGCTCCTTTGACTGTACTGGTGTCTTGGCAAGAGTCACTGATGCTAATGCATACCTATGAAAGATGACTTGGGTGTGGATTATCTGTTTATCAGAAACTCTCTGACAGTCCATTCTGGATGCACCATTTCAAGGTAAGGTTCTCTTCAAAGAGTCTTTTCAACGATCTCCAAAAGACCATGCTTCCTCTATTAGAAGCCTCCAAGACAGGGGAAAGAAGAAGCCTCAGTGTAAATCGATTTTTTTTATTGTCAGACAATGCTGCCTCTCTGGGTTCTCAAACAAAGTGGCCTAAGAGGCTATCATCACAGGTAGCCTGTCACCCAACAGTCCTCTAAGTACAATCTGGTACTGTCCATGAGTGACTGCTTCTCCAAGTTTGTCATGGCCCACACCAGGTCGATCCTGTTTACTGACAAAAGTGTCCATGTCAGTGAGTTGTTATACCCATCCCTGTCAAAGCCTCCTTTTGCATATCAGCCACTTGTTTCCTCTGAAGTGACTGTAAGACCTTTGTCATTATTGGCGTAAAGAAGCAAGGTTTCTGAAATTCCTTTTTGCTTTTGAAGAAATCAGAGGATAGCTTGTTCTGGAACTCAGGGAGATCAACAGGTTCATTCTTTATATAAAATTTCATATGTTTACCATCCAGTGGCTGATGCCTCAGGGTTACTCCATGTTATCCTGGGAGATTATGGATACCTGTTTGATTGTTAGTTTGTCAGACCCTACACAGGAGGTTTCTGTGCTTTTGATGATAGAGATGTTGCAATAAAGAGCCTTCTGGTATTTCCACACTTAGAAAACTGGTCAGTCATCCTCCCAGAACTTTATTGGTGACTTCCAACTGGTATGAGTCTTCCCTGCTCTGATTGCAGATGATTTTCTTTGTTGGGATACATCTGGGGACTCCCCTGTTCTGTTTCATTCTTCCCCCAGCCTGAGGCAGGAGAGCAGGTATCTGGTATGCCAGGTTATAAGGCAACACTATGTATCAGCTTATAGGCTCCTGAATCTACCGGAGCTAATCACTGTCATGGTTTTTTTTTTTTTTTTTTTTTACCAGACAGATATTGCACCTGCATATAAGGACTCAGGAGGACTTTGCATCAATTTAGTGGATTCTATCCTCCTCAGATCTGATTCCAGTTTAAGCTGCACATCTGCCTTTGGCATGATGAACATCTACATATCAGGTCTTTGTTTCTTCATTAGGACCCACAGTCACTTTCAGCCTTCTGACAGAGATCTGAGAGAGCCTAAAATGAGTCAGGGAATCTTGGAATGTGAACATGTATGGGCAAATGGAAGCATTTCTCTGTTTAGGAAGCGATGCATTTCTTTCCATAGTTTTTGCACTAGCTGATTGGTAGTTATGCTGCCATCAAGATGCATATTTCTGTTGTATCAGCCTAATGTGACCTGTTGTAGAGCAATACTGGCACTGCATCCGCTGAATAATAAGTTTCAGAAGTGATGCTCCATGTCTCATGCCCATGAAGAACCATTTTTCTTTTTAGGACTTGAATTTTATTTCTGAAATATTTTTCCCACCAACTTTTGTGCCACCTGACTCAGTGAACTTCAGATTTGTGTTGTGGAAGATGTTCTTGTTAGCCATTATATCTGCTAGGCAGATTTCTAACCAGGCTTTTAGTTTGCTGAGAATCCTGTCTGGCATTTCATAATAGTTAGGTGTCACTGAGGACTAATTCTTATTTTTTCCATGCCAGAGATGTTGCTGAACCATCTTGTCCATCTTCTTGCATTCATTCGAGGGACAGAATATGAAGACAAATCTGGATGATGCAAAGCATACCATCCAAGTTGTGAATTATTGTTGTCAGTTATGGTTTTTCCTATACAGGGTGCATAGGCTCAGGAATACATACAGCGGATATAAAAAGTATACACACCCCTGTTAAAATGCCTGTTTTTTATTATATAAAAAATGAGACCACAATAAATCCTTTCAAAACTTTTCCCACCTTTAATGTGACCTATAACCTGTACAATTCAATTGAAAAAGTCTGTTAGGGGAAAAAAATATAAAAAAATAAAAAACATACAATACGCTGGTTGCATAAGTGTGCACACCCTTAAACCAATACTTTGTTGAAACACCTTTTGATTTAATTAAAGCATTCAGTCTTCTTGGGTAGGAGTCTTAGTCTGGCACATCTTGACTTGGCAATATTTGCCAATTCTTCCTTGCAAAAGCACTCCAAGTCTGTCAGATTGAGAGGGCATCTCTTGTGCACAGCCCTCTTCAGGTCACCCCACAGATTTTGTATTTGACTTAGGTCTGGGCTCTGGCTGGGCCATTCCAAAACTTTAATTTTCTTCTGGTGAAGCCATTCTTTTGTTGATTTGGATGTATGCTTGGGGTCATTGTCGTGTTGAAAGGTGAAATTCCTCTTTATCTTCAGCTTTCTAGCAGACGTCTGAAGATTTTGGGTCAAAAGTGACTGGTATTTGGAACTGTTCATAATTCCCTCCACCTTGACTAAAGCCCCAGTTCCAGCTGAAGAAAAGCAACCCCAAAGCATGATACTGCCATCACCATACTTCACCTTGAGGATGGTGTTCTTTTGGTGATGCAAAGTGTTGTTTTTGTGCCAAATGTACCTTTTGGAATTGTGGCGAAAAAGTTCAACCTTGGTCTCCTCAGACCATAACATTTTTTCCCCACATGCTTTTGGGAGAACCGATGTATTGTTTTGCAAATTTTAGCCTGGCCTGGATGTTTTTCTGTGTAAGAAAAGGCTTCCGTCTTGCAACCCTACCCCATAGTCCAGACATATGGAGAATACGGGAGATTGTTGTCACAGTAGTACACAGCCAGTACTTGCCATTAATTCCTGCAGCTCCTTTAGTGTTGCTGCAGGTCTCTTGGCAGCCTCCCTGATCAGTTTTCATCTTGTCTTTTCATCAATTTTGGAGGGCTGTCCAGATGTTCTTCATGTTTCACTGTTGCAGTCATCACATTTGGGTTATCCCTGCCAGGGTAGCCCTCGGCCGGCCCAAATACCAGAGACTTTGTATTTCTGCGTTGGTTGCTGTCACTTGAGGACTGACATCAGGTCGTCAGTGATATAAGGTAAGACAGCCGACACCATGACATCAGTCTTTCTTGCCGTGGAGCCCGAAGCAGAAGCAGTTCGCACAAGTGCTGGTCAGCCGCTACCTGAGTTTTCGTTTCCGAATTGAAGTTGAATTATTCTAAAGCTAAGTACCCCATTGGGGATCCTTTTTTTCTTACTCTAACTGATGTCAGAAAAAGTTAGTAATTGTCTTCCCTGTGGAAATCAAATACCACACAGAGACTTCCACTCTTACTGCATCACTTGCCTAGGCCCAGACTATGACATCCCCCATTGTCGCTTCTGTGCTTTGTTTAAAGCCAGAACTATCCGTCGTCGGGCCCTTATTGTAGCCAGATATTTTCATTTCCTGTCCTCGAATTCCGATATGGCTTTGGTAAGCCATCCGACAGCAGATCTTCCAAAAAAACATAAAGATAAAGACAGAGACAGACCGCACTGGTCCAGAACCTCCAACGACGCTTCTGTTAAGGTAGTCATCAGTCCCCCGGTACTCAGTGAGGTGCTTTTGCAGCCCCTGATGCCCGCTTCAATTGATTCACAGGCCGCTGCCAAGACCCTTTTGGAGTCTGGTATGCCACAAAACTCTTCTTCGTCCAAGGATCCTGCAGTTACCTCTACCTTGGGATGGGTCCAGAGCTGCTTTGCAGGCACCAGCTTCCGAGGAAGTCATTCACACCTCTGAATCTCGACACAAACCGATGTCTTGTTTCACGACTACCATTCTTTCGAAAACAACCGAGTTCCTTAGGCCCAGGGAGTCGAACCACACCCAAGAAACTGACTAAACTCTCTCAAGCGCCTGCTACCTTGCCTCACTCTCAAATGCTTAAAATGGCAGAAGACCTTAGCATGCTGATTAGAGGAAGCCAAGCTACCCCTTCAAAAAGGAAGAGATCTGTCCCCAGTAGTTTTGTTTGAACAAGAGTCAGATGAATCTGATGCATCTGACTATGAAGACATGCAGCCCCTCTCCACTTATGAGGATTCTGATGCAGAGGAATCCATTTCTTCAGCCTCTCCCCCAGAGGATTTTTCCTTTGGGGAAACCCGGCGTACTTTAAGGGAGAATTTCCAATGGGAAAGTCAGGACTACCCTCAGTCTAAAAAGAGACTCAGGGACTTCCTAGATCTTCCGCAACACAGACCCTTGGCCAGCCCCCCAGTCCTGGATGTAGTGGATGATGTTTTCCTTGAATCCAGCTTGACTCCTGATGCCCCACCTCCTGCTCCCAGAAAAACAGACAGATACTACAGAGTCCCTGACTCACACAAATATCTTTTTAAAAATCCAACAGCTGACCCTGAGGTCATTTCTCAAGGGCCAAAAGGGATTAAAGCAACCCCTGCTAAGAATCCCACCCCCTCAGATAGGTATTCCCGAGCATTGGACAGATGGGGTAAAACAGTATACACCTCAGCTACTCTTGCTATCAGGGCACTAAATTGTCCATATGCTTAAATATCAGCAACATACCTTGGAACTCCTTACACAAAAAATGTCCTCCTTTCCTGCTTGGGCAGAATCTAAAGATTTACAAGACTTAATGCAGTCTGCAAGTCAAGTAACTAAACACACCTTGCAGTGTGGTTTTGACACCCTAGAAGCCTCCTGCAGGGCAGCAGTCACTGGATTTGTCATTAGAAGACATGTATGGCTTAAGGAACAACCCTTGCCAGACCATGTCATATCTAAATTGTTGGATGCACCCTTGCAAAAAGATAACTTATTTGGCACTAAGGCAGAAGTGGTCTTAAAAAAGATGGGAAAAAAAGCAAAATCTATGCGAACAGTTAAAGATTTCTTACAGGTCCAGACCCCTAGGTTCAGCAGGCATTTTCCCTCCAAGCACTGGTCCCTTCTTACTCCTACTAAATAGGCCCAGCCTAGGACCCGTGGAAACAAACCTCTCCCAGACAGCAGCCCCAGGAAATGCAGCGATCTAAGCAGTGGACTACCTCCACTTCAAAACCAAGGAGTTCTAAGCCACCCCGTTATGGTAAGAACTCACAATGACTCACCTTCTCCCGACCTCCCCTCTGCTCACCTTCACTTACCCCAGGAGGAAAACTGTCCTTTCACTCAAGCACCTGGGCCACCATTACCAAGGACCAATGGGTTCTGAACATTGTGTCTCAGGGATACAAATTCTCCTTCCACACCCTTCCAACCCCAAAAGGGTTCCCAGATCTACTGCCAAAACAGTGGGCAGAGGCTCAAAAGCAAATCCATTGCCTTCTCTCTTTGAGGGCAGTAGAGCACATTCCTGCAGAACAGATAAGCCAAGGCTTCTACTCAAGACTTTTTGTGGTGCCCAGAAAAGAGGGCACGTGGTGCCCCATCCTTGATCTATCCTTTCTAAACACCTTCTTGGTGATCCCAAAATTCAAAATGCTCACTCTCCAGCAGCTGCTACCCATGCTCTCCAAGGACACTTGGCTAGCCATCCTGGATCTAAAAGAGGCCTACCTCCACATTTCTATCAGGGAATCATGCAGAGAATATCTCTGCTTCAGGGCAGAATCTTAACACGTTCAGTTCTGTGCACTTCCCTTTGGCTTATCTACTGCTCCCAGAGTTTTCACAAAATGCCTGGCTCTGGCCATTGCCTTTTGCAGACAGAGAAATATTCAAATTTACCCCTACTTAGATGACTGCCTCATTCAGGCAGACAGCCAGGAAAAGCTGTTCAAACCCCTGGCCTTTGTAAAGAGTCTACTAACCTCCCTAGGGTACGCAATCAACGGAAAGAAATCAAAACAGGTGCCCACCCAAAGGATAATCTTTTTGGGAGCAAGTCTGGACACAGCATCCCAGATGGCATACCTTACACCAGAGAAACAAATTTTCCTGTCAGCGTACTTCTCTCAACTGGCCACCAGGTCCCAGCTTTCTGCAAGGAAAATCCTACAAGCTCTGGGGTTCATGGTATCTTGCATACTCCTCATTCCATATGCCAGACTGCATATGAGGAAACTCCAGTGGTACCTAAAGAGACTTTGGTGTCAACACTCTCAAGACCTGGAAATTCTTCTACCTATAATTCCTTGCCTCAGAAAGGAATTTCTTTGGTGGGCAACAGCATGCTTCCACAACAAGAAACTGCCCTTCTCCCCACCCCCCACTGCCCAGACCCTCACCACAGATGCATCAGACTACAACTGGGGTGCACACCTGGATGGCAGGTGCATACAGGGCCAATGGGGCCCACAGCAAATCCCCCTGCACATCAGTCAAAAAGAGGATGATGGCTGTGCAGCACGCTGTGATAGCTTTCAAACCCCTTCTCCCCTCCAGGGGTTCTCCTGATCAAAATAGACAACACCACTGTGATGTGGCACATCAACAAGCAGGGAAGGACTCTATGCAGGCTGGCCATGACCCTTTGGCTCACAGCATCTTTCATGCAAGGACACCTGTTAGCACAATACCTACCAAGCTCTCTCAACTCCCTGGCAGACCAATTAAGCAGAAACTTTTTGGACCCACATGAGTGGCAGCTCAACAGAAGTACCTTCTTCCTAATAACTCAGAAATGGTCAACCCCGAAGGTCGATCTCTTTGCCTGCCACACCAACCATCAGCTCAGCAAATTCTGCACTAGGGAGCACCACTGCATGGGTTGGAAAGTGGATGCCCTGTCCTTCCCCTGGGTCATCCTCTCGGTCTTTGCCTTTCCTCCCCTACCTCTCTTCCCCAGGGTACTGCTCAAAATAAGGGAGGAAAAACCAAGGACCATTCTTATAGCTCCAGACTGGCCCCGACAGCACTCGTACCCCTTGCTGTGCAGCCTGTCCCTGCTGCCTCTACGGCATCTTCCTCAGATTCCAAACCTCCTAACCCAGAGGGAAGGGGAATTCATGCATCCCCAATTGCAGACACTCAGTTTGGCAGCTTGGCTTATTCCCTAACCCCGAACTAATCTGCCATCCTCAGTGAACAGCTTCTAAATGTTGTCCGTGAGGTCAGACTCCCTAGCACCAGAAAGTCTTTTGCAGATAAATGGAAAAGGTTCTGCACATAGATCCAGGCTAAGGGGGCCAATACATCACAGCCCTCCATCCCTCTCATCCTGGATTATTTAGCTGACCTACTACACAGTGGTTTCGCTTTCTCCTCTGTAAAAATTAATTCCTCTGCTATTTCTGCTCATTTTCCCACTGAGCACCCCTTTTCTCACACCCTTTGATCAAACAGTTCCTCAGAGGAGTTAGCAACTTGAGGCCCCCCAGAAGGGCACCAACACCACAGCTTGGGACCTTACCTTTGTCTTGGAAAAGCTCACCCTGCCTCCTTTTGAACAAGCTTCTTCTGCAGAGCTAAAATGTCTGTCCTGGAAGACAGCCTTCCTTCTGGCCATCACTTCAGCCAGAAGAGTCTCTGAGCTGCAAGCACTCATGGAACCCTTCATCATCTTCCATGCAGACTGGGTATCCCTCAGAACTAACCCATCCTTCATGCCCAAGGTGGTGTCCAGTGTGGCTCTCAACCAATCCATTCATTTGCCCACCTTCTTTCCTAATCCCCAGAGCAAGGGGAAAAGGATTCTTCACTCTCTAGATGTGCACAGACAGCTCAGATATTATCTGGACAGGACTAAACCCTTCAGAAAGTCTGATCAATTGCTGGTTAGCTTTGCTACAGGGACAGAAGGCAAAGCCATCTCCAAGCAAACCATTTCCAAATGGATAGTACACTGCATCCATTTTTCCTACAAACAGCATGGTAAGCCTCCTCCCAAGGGGATCAGGACACACTCCACCAGAGCAGCCTCCACGTCTGCAGCTTTCTTCAGAGGAGTCCCCACCAGGGACATCTTGGAGGCTGCCACCTGGATATCTGTTCACATGTTTTTTTACCAAGCATTACCACCTGCCTCTCTTCTCCAAATCCAGGGCAGGGTTTGCCTCTACAGTCTTGCAGGGCATCCTAGCCAGCCCCTAGCTTCCTTGACTGCTTCCCCCCATTTCCTCAGCTTTGAGAATCTACCCAAATGTGATGGCTGCAACAGTGAAACACGAAGGACATAGTACAGTTGTGTACACTTACCATAAATGTAGATGTTCGAGTGTATTCACTGTTGCAGTCCTAGTTTCCCTCCCTCCAACCCCCTTTTTTCTCCTTCTCCTTTTGTTACCATTCTTCCTTGTTTTTCTCCTTTCCTTACAAGGGACATATTCGTATTTTTTTCCACTGGTGGGGTTCTTCCACCAGAACCTGGCCTCCTACTTTGGGGGCTCCTGACAGGTTAGGGCAAGAAAAACTGATGTAATGGTGTCGGCTGCCTTACTTTATACCACTGACAACCTGACGTCAGTCCTCAAGTGACAGCAACCGACAGAGAAATAATAAGTCCCTGGTAATTGGGCCGGCTGAGGGCTACCCTGGCAGGGATAACTCAAATGTGATGACTGCAACAGTGAATACACTCAAATATCTACATTTATGGTAAGTGTTCACAACTCTGTACTTTCTTTACAACGTCACTGTTGTCCCATATTTTCTACACTTTTTGATGACTATCTTCACTGTGTTCCATGGTATATCCAATGCTGTGGAAACTTTTGTGTACCTTTCTCCTGACTGATGCCTTTCAACAATGAGAGCCCTTTGATGCTTTATAAGCTCTCTGCAAACCATGGCTTTTGTTGTAGTAGGCAACTGAGTAAATGTCAGGAAAATCTTACTAGGACAGCTGAACTTTATTTGGGGTTAATCAGAGTCTCTAATTGATAGTAGGTGTGTACCCAAGAAGACTGAATGCTGTAATTAATCAAAAGGTGCTTCAATAAAGTACTAGTTTAAGGGTCTGCACACACAACAAAGTATTAGTTGAAGGGTGTGCACACTTATGCAACCAGCGTATTGTACGTTTTTTATTTTTTATATTTTTTCCCCTAAAAGATTTGTTTGTTTTTCAATTGAATTGTACAGGGGTTATAGGTCACATTAACAGAGGGAAAAGGTTTGAAGTTATTTATTGTGGTCTCATTTTTTTATATCACAAAAACCTGGCATTTTAACAAGGGTGTGTACACTTTTTATATCCACTGTATCAGTTATTTATATACTTTGCTACAGAAACAGAGTTTAATTGTTTGTGTCTTTCGGCTTTTCCTGGTTAGGGGTCGCTACAGTGGAACTCAGGTCTGCTAATGATTGGTAGTTGGTTTTTACGTGCCAAGTTACCAGCCCTGACGCACAACCTTCAACGAAGGTACGCCCATTCATGCATGTCTCCACGGAGAAGACGCTCTAGCTGAGAATCGAACCGGACAGCGTCTTACTGTGAGGCGACAACGCTACCACAGCAGCACCACCACCGCGGGTACAGAAACAGAGTTTAATGCAGTTAAGTATACCTTGTATAAGTGGATTGCCAGCTGTACTGCTTTTGTCCCTGTGGAGTCAGGATGGTGTCAGTCTAGAGAAGACTGATGCAAAGTTTAATGTGCTTTTTTTTCTCTTATTTCGTACTGTAACACATTTGTAAAGCAATATGTGTGCTTTATGTGGCTGGAAAATGTAACACTGTAACCTTTCTCTAAGAGTAATACCAGATGGAATGAATTGAAATGCATATAACATGTAAATGAAATACAAGGTGAAACTTTCTGCGGTTTTTCAGGGAGGACTGAATTGCTTTGTTATAATTTAGTCACTCAAGGGTTTGAAGACAGGAAAAACAAAGGCTTTAATAATGCACGCAAAATGTAATTCACAAGGATAGCTGGCTAGAACTGTAAAACAGAGCATTCATTAATAGGCAAACAATTAACGAATGTATAATATTTACTAGTAGCTAATCTGCTACTTTTTCTTTGTGGGAAAGAAACTAATGTAATCCGATATAATATAATCACACCTGGTTTTCAGAGGGGAAGGAAATGATGCAAATCATGATCATTCCTTTTCCACAGAAACCAGGAACCATCAATTTTTTCCCTTCCTTTCCCACAAAAAAAAAGAAACAGATGTAATTACATTGTATTACATTAATTTCTATCTCACACACAAATAATGAACTAGCTCCCAGACAACAGGTACATCTATTAACTGTGTGCATATTAATGACTGCCACTGTCTCACATAGGTCTGATTGCTTCTCAAGTCAAGCCATGGGTAAAGTAAAGAAAGGTGCACCCAGACATGATTCCTAACCAATTCACCAAATCCAACCTGGCCCAAAGAGTATAAACAGGGTACACGCTGCTGTCATGAGCAAGCTCTTCCAGCATCCACACCCACACTCGTACTGCACACTGATTACTTACAGAACTGAGTCTTTGGCCTAGCATTACCGGTGTGAAGTAAGAGAGAGAGACAAAAGTATGTCACAATTTTAAATCAGTTTTCTCAAGCCTGGTACCACTCTGGCAGTACAGTCCCTTCTCGGCTGTTTCTCCATTTTTTTAATACAGTATCATTCAACTTTGGAAGGTTACTGCTTCTAGTGTATTGGATTAGGAAAGTGTCCATAAAAACAATTTACATTCTGTCCATTTGCATACTTTAAGGCAGTATTGAATGTAGCAAGCTCTTTAGTTTGGAATTATACTCCACTAATAAAGTTTGTGTCGATAATTCTGTGCTTCATGATTTGGCCTTCTGTCTCCCTTTGTATATGGCCACTGTGGTTCCCATCCTTGTCATTTTGGACTTAGGAGATACTGCTTGTTATTTTTTCCAAGAGTCACACAACTGCAGAGGCCCTTTGATTTAAAGCTTTAACAGTTGCATAAGTACTCCCTGTATCACTCATCTTCAAACCTCCGTTTAGCTGACCAGTCTTCTTGGCTACATGTAACGAGAGCTTCATCTGTGAGTGTTAAAGACTTATAATTTTGAATCTCTGTTGTGTTTTTATTGCCTGCAAATCTGATTTCCTGTGTTCATTGAGGAGTCGTGAAATGGTGATCCAGGGGCCAATCACATCTTGTTATACTGCTGTGAGAATGCACCTGCATGTATCAGTAGTGATGAGCACACAGTGAGCATTAGAGATTGTGCTATACTGTGAAAAGAACCTGTGAGTCAACCTGCTGCACTGAGCCTTCTCAAAGATCTGATATGGGGAGCAGTCACGTTTCTTTTATCAATATCCTTGCTAATCAGTGATGCTATAAGTATAACTGTGTAAAACTGCAGACATTTGCCTTTTAGTTCTGTAAGTAGTTACACCATAGAAGAGTTAAATGATTGTCATAATTTACTTAACCTCAAATAATTTGATTGGTAAACCGGGCCTGGAGCATACATGGACATCAGAATCATTGATAAATGTTCAGTTAGCACCAAACTGGGAGACAAAATGCTATTTGAACTGACAAAACACAAGATGAAGGGGACTTTGTTAGATAACATTCTAGCAATAGATTTCACGTTAGTTTTTAAGTTTGATGATGATTTTAACAGCATATCAAGTGTTGCTGTTTAGTTACACGGTGAATGTTTTTGGCTTATGTCTGCAACACTTTATATGGTTGTATATTGTATGTATTTGTACTTTGTAAGTTACATGATGCAACTGTGGCAAAAAAATCATATGCACTTACCTGTGTCTTCAGTGCATTCAATATCTTCCTAGTAGCTGTGATTTTTTTCCTCTGGCATGTCATAGATTTTTTCGTAGTAGCTCAGAAGCCCTCCCTCAACCACTTAGATTGCATTGCTGTGTTGAAGCATTCGCTGTTTTTGGGCAGAGTATCATGTCCTTCAGTTTATTTCCTAATCTTTGTGTTTATTTATTTGTTTGCTTGGTGGAAAACAATCTTTTTGTGATGGTCTCCACTTGAGACCTGCCATTCAGAAACTATTTTTTTTTTTTTTTTAGACTTGAAAGGTGTGATTAAGAAGCTGTTACATCTTGAACATGTTTTTGTGGTTCTCAGATTATTAATTGGATGATTCTATAGCAAAGTGGAAAGCAGAAAATTAGTTGGTAAAAGGGAGTTGCCAAGGCAGGAAGAAGGCAAGAGGAAACAAGGATTTCCATCTAGGAGAGATGGGTGGAGTGCATAAGAGAAAACCTGTGAGTCACATATAATTAATGAAGCAGACAGAAGAGTGGCATTGAATTGAGAGAGGTGACGACAGTTGACCTGACACCCCAGCCCCATGTGAAGATGGGATAAAAAGGGTTGATGATGATTCTGTAGTGATCACTGTGCCAGCTAGGAGAATTGTAGAACTCCAGGCCCCTGTATGCCAACTCATTTTCACCTGACACCCACTTGCACTAATGAGGTGAGAATTGCCTCGGGGTCTTGTAGAGCTGCTGCACAAAAGAAGTTTAAATGTGCAAAAAGAGAGAGAGATGTTTCACTTGCAGTAGAGCAGTGATTTGCATTAATGTGCTCAGATGAGTATCCTTACATAGCTTTGTAATTGTGCTGTGCATCCAGTAATGTGATTGTTAAACTTCACTGATCGACGCCTCAGCACCAGAAGCACAGGTCAAACAAGCTGTCTGCACAGCTAACAGTCTCAGTTTTTGTGTAGGCAGTACTTTGTTTTGTGCTGTGAGTGTGGGTGAATTAAGACAGCCCTATGTAACACTAGCCTTTCTGAGGCTAAATATTCATTTTCTCCCAGAAATTAATTTTGAAACTGTCATTTCCATTTTCCTGCCAGTATTTTTCACAAGACGGTGGTGAATGCATTTCAGAAGTCATGAAGAAACATAGTAATTTTACTAAATACTCACTGTATCTATATATATCTTCCAGATGAATGTCTGCAGAAAGAATCTCATATATACTCTTTTTGCTAGCCCTCTTCAGGCATGTCTTTGTTTCGTAAATATTTCACTTTTGCATGTAGTTAGAAAGGAAGAGAAGTCACTCTGCAATGTTTTTGCAAGATAAGTATTCATGTTGATGTTTTGTTTTCATGAAAAGATCACATGGTTCAAATATGGATCAAGGGCCAAGGAACCTGGTCAGTGCCCATCTCCCATAAATGTGCATGCTACAACTTTTTTTTTATTTAACAATCTCTGTATTGACTTTTCTTAAATGACATTTCCATTGAGTTCAAAACCAAGAACAAACATATCAGACAGGAAAACAACTATAGCTAGATAACAATGTTAAGTACAATGAAGTATAAAAAAGTTGAGAAAAAATATTAAATTATTCAGTAAACTATATACATATATATAGCTTGCCAGTAAAACACAACCAATATGATGACATTTCAAGTGTACTTGGTATGTAGTGATTACTACTGGGGGAATATAAAATTAGGCTGAGTTATAACAAGCAGTCCAAAATTGTATTGATTAGAAATGAATGATGGAGGGGGAGAGGTGTGGGGGACAGAGTGTGGAGAAAAAATACAGTTTTATTCCTTAATAATTACACATTGGCAGGAGTCAACAAAATGTTTGTTTTGTTTTTGAGTATGCATTAAAAATCTGTGTGCTGTTATGTATTTAATAGCCATTTGTCTGAATCCATTCCAAGACAGCTGAGATGATGTTCTTTGTGTTTCACTAATGCAGTCATTACATTTGGGTAATCCTGCTGGCAGGTTGCCCTCAGTCGGCCTGAATTCCAAAGTCTTGGGTCCTGAGTCAGCTGCTGTCGCCCCTTCCCTGATGTCAGGTCGTCAGGGGTATAAAAGACGCAGCCGACGCCATTTTCTTCAGTCTTTTTTGCCGCGCGGTGCCCGAAGCAGAAGCAGTTCGCAAGTGCTGGTCGGCCGACTCCTGAGATTTTTGTGTTCGGGTTTCAGACCCGAAGTCTTCAATAAAGCCCAGTACCCCATTGGGGAAACTTTTTCTTGCTCCAGACCGATGTCAGAAAAAGTTAATAATTGTATTTCTTGTGGATAGCAAATACCTCATAAGGACTTTCATTCTTACTGTATTCCTTGCCTAGGCCCTAATCACAACATTTCTGGATGTCGGTTTTGTGCTAGATTTAAGCAATGCACTATTAAGTGTCGGTATGACTTTGCTTTAAACTATTTTGGACGCCAGTTTAATTATCCAGAAATGTCATCGGATAGCCATCCGACTACCGTAGTTCACAAAAAACGCAAAGAAAAGGAAAGAGATAAACAACCGAGGCCAAAAACCAACGACGAAGCTTCTCCTAAGCCAGTCGCCGGTTCGCCGATTCTCATTGAGGCACTTTTGCAGCCCCTGACGCCTGCTACTTTAGATTCACAGGCCACTACCAACTCCCAAGTGGAGTCGACTATGCCGCTGGAAACTCAAGGTATTGGAGCCTTGGACACTATGGGATGGGTCCGGAGCCGCTGAACAGGCACCGGCTTCTGAGGGTGTATTCAGACCTAAACATCTTTGCATTAAACCAACTTCAGCTTCAAAGGCAAAGACTAAAGCACCTTCTAAAGCAAAGAAACAAACTCAAGAGCCACGTGGACAGGCCTCTATACCCAAAAAACAGATGCTCAAAATGGCTGAAGACTTGATTACCTTGATCAGGAGTTCCCATCCCCCTCCTGATAAGAGGCCTAGGCAAGAGACTGACAATGAATCTTCATATCAGGTTTCTATTTCTTCTGATTCCTCTTCTGATCAGGAATATTCTCTTTCCCCCTTATGAGGATTCTGATGCTGAAGAATCTATACCTTCAGCTTCTCCTCTAGAGGGCTATTCTTTTGGGGAACCCTTTCATACCATGAGGGAGAATTTCCACTGGGATAGCCAAGATTTTTCAGAATCTAAAAAGAGGCTCAGGGATTTCCTTTTACTACCTCAACACAGGCCTCTAACCCTTCCACCTGTGGTAGACATTGTAGATGATGTGTTTTCGGAGTCTAATGACCCCTGACTCCTTACCTCCAGCTCCTGTTAAGCCTGACAGATATTACAAGGTTCCTGACTCTCATAAATTCCTTTTTAAAAACACTGCTGCAGACCCAGAAACTATTTCACAGGGTCCCAAAGGAGTTAAGGCTTCTGCTGCAAAAACCCTACCCCCTCTGACAGAGATTCTAGGGCACTGGATAGATGGGGAAAAAAGGTTTACACATCTGCTACCTTGGCTAAAAGGGCCTTAAACTGTCAGTTTCATATGCTCAAATATCAGCAACTTGTCATGGCATTGCTTAAACAGAAAATGTTAAACTCTTAATGTGCAGAAAACAAGGAAATGCAGGATTTACTGCATGCAGCAGAACAAGTTGGAAAGCATACTTTGCAATGTGGTTTTGATTATTTGGAGGCCTTCTGCAGGGCCGCAGTTACGGGTTCTGTAATTAGAAGGCATGCTTGGTTAAAGGAACAAAATCTGCCTGATCATGTGAAAGTTAAAATATTAGATGCACCGTTACAGCATGATACCTTATTTGGTGTTAAGGCAGAAGAGGTGTTAAAGAAAATGGAGGACAAAGCTAAATTTATGCAAACTGTCAAAGATTTGTTACAAGTACAGCCACCTAGGTTTAGTAGACACTGGCCTACAAAGAATTGGTCCTTTCCTGTGTCAGACAGACCTCAAAGGGGCAGATCCAGACACCCTAGAGGCAGATCCCAGGCGTAAGGTTCATACGGGTCAAAGCAATGGGGTGCTTCTACCTCCAAAGTTGGAGAAGACAAATCACAACCATACAGGAAACAGTCCCAATGACTTCCCCCTGCCTGCACCAAGTACTTATCTCCTGGCAGCACCCTTAGGGGGAAAATTAGCACTTTTTTCTCAAAATTGGCACATTATAACCCAGGACAAGTGGGTTCTAAATATAGTGTCACAAGGCTACAAGTTCCATTTCCATACCCTGCCAAAGCCAAACGGCTGGCCAGATCTGCCAAAAAAATCAATGGGCAGAGGCGCAAAAACAAGTCTCATCCCTCATGGACATGGGGGCCATTCAACAAGTACCAGAGCAAGAGCAGAGACAAGGATTTTACTCAAGACTGTTCTTGGTACCCAGAAAGGACAAGGCCTGGAGACCAATACTGGACCTATCTATTCTGAACACATTCCTGGATATACCAAAATTCAAAATGTTGACTTTGCAGCAGCTTCTGCCCATGCTGGGCAAGAATGCTTGGCTTGTGACTTTAGACCTAAAAGAGGCATACCTGCATGTCCCAATCAGACAATCATGCAGAAGATACCTCAGATTCAAGGCTGGCTCAATGCATTACCAATTCTCTGCACTGCCCTTTGGCTTATCTACTGCGCCCAGGGTCTTTACAAAGTGCCTTGCACCAGTAATTGCATTCTGCAGACAAAGAGGAATACAAATATATCTTTACTTGGACGACTGTCTAATTCAAGCAGAGAACAAGGACATTCTTCTACAGCATCTGGCGTTTGTGAAAAGACTTCTAACATGCCTAGGGTACACAGTCAACGAAATGAAATCAAAACTAGTACCCTCTCAAGAGATAATATTCCTGGGTGCAAGCTTAAATACAACTGCCGAGATGGATTATCTCACGCCAGACAAACCAAGGCAACTGACTATCTGTTTCAAAATGTTGGCAACAAAAGCCCAGTTATCTGCAAGAAAAATTCTGCAGGCTTTGGGCTTCATGGCATCCTGCATCCTACTAATTCCATATGCAAGACTGCATATTTGGAAACTTCAATGGTACCTAAAAAGTGTTTGGACTCAGCATTGCCACAGCCTGGAAACAATGATTACTCTCATTCCCTGCCTGCAACAGGAGTTTCTATGTTGGGCGAAGGCCTGTCACCAGAACAAGGGACAGCCATTCACATTACCCCCAGCCAGGCAGAGACTAACAACAGATGCATCAGATTATGCCTGGGGGGCCCACATGGCAGGAAGATGCATCCAGGACACATAGCCCACAAACCAAATGCATCTACATATCAATCAAAAAGAGATGCTAGCTGTTCAAAATGCCCTGACAGCCTTCAAGGACCTACTTCATCCGGGACAACTACTGATAAAGACAGACAACACCACGGTCATGTGGTATATAAACAAGCAGGGGAGCACACATTCTTGCCCCCCTTGCAGACTAGCCATGACTTTATGGGAGACAGCATTGACTTACCAAGTACATCTGCAGGCACAATTCCTGCCAGGAAAGGAAAACACTCTGGCAGACGGACTAAGCAGGAACCTCATGGATCCCCACGAGTGGCAGCTGGATCCACAAGTCTTTAGCATGATAACAAGGAAATGGGGATGCCCGGACATAGATCTATTTGCCTCCCGTCACAACTACAAACTAAAAAGATTCTGTACAAGGACTTATCACAGACAAGCATGGAAAGTGGACGCCCTATCTTTCAGATGGAAAAAACTATCAGTATATGCCTTTCCTCCACTGCCTGTCCTCCCCACGGTACTCCTAAAGGTCCAACAGGAGAAGCCAAAGATGATACTGATTGCCCCAGACTGGCCCCACCAGTACTGGTATCCAGTCCTAAGGAACTTGTCTCAATGCCCAGCTTGGGCCTTACCTCAAATACCTCATCTGCTGTCCCAGCAAAACAATCAGATCCTGCACTGCCAACTCAGTACTTTAAACCTGGCAGCATGGCGGATAATGTAGTCATACAAAACACACCTCTCAGTAAAGCTGTGATGGATGTCATTTTGGAAGCCAGAAGGCCTAGTACTAGAAAATCTTATGCTGGAAAATGGAAGAGATTCTGTGCTTGGAACCAGTCACAAGGAACTGATACAGCTGTACCAAATATTTCTCAGATTTTGCAATACTTAACTGAGATGCTGGACAAAGGCCTATCTTTTTCATCAATTAAAATTCATGCCTATGCCATTTCAGCTCATTACAATACAGAGCCACCAATCTTTTCTCATCCTTTATTAAAGCAGTACCTCAGAGGAGCCAAAAATTTAAGGCCTCCAAGGAGATCACCAATACCTGCATGGGACCTCATCTATGTCTTGGAAAAACTCACCCTGCTTCCTTTTGAGCCAGCTGCTACTGCTGATATAAAGTTTTTATCTTGGAAAACAGCTCTGCTCCTAGCAATAACTTCTACAAGACAAGTTTCAGAACTACAGGCACTCATGGCTGTGGAACTTTTTATCTTTTTTATCCAGACAGGGTCTCTCTGAGGACAAACCCAACCTTTGTGTCTAAGATTGTGTCCAGTGTGGCTCTTAACCAAACTATTCATCTGCCAAGTTTTTATCCAAATCCACAGAATAAGGGGGAGAGAATTCTGCATTCTTTGGACGTACACAGACCGCTTAGATTCTACTTGGACAGAACCAAAGTTTTCAGGAAGACAGAGCAATTACTAGTGGCATATGCTGCAGGATCACAAGGAAAGGCTATCTCAAAGCAGACTATTTCAAAGTGGATAGGCCACTGCATTCATTTCTGCTATTTACACCATGGCAAGCCAGTGCCTAAGGGCATTAGGCTACATTCGACCAGAGCTGCAGCCACTTCAGCAGCTTTTCTCAGGGGAGTACCAACCAAAGACATTTTAGAGGCTGCTACTTGGAGTTCAGTGCACACCTTTATAAAGCACTATCATCTGCCACTCTACTCTAAATCCAGGGCAGGCTTTGCCACTGCAGTTCTGCAGGGCCTCATAGCCGCTCCTAATGCTGTTTAGCTCCAGCCTCCCAACCATAGCTTTGGGACTCTACCCAAATGTTATGACTGCAACAGTGAAACACGAAGAACATAGTACAGTTGTCTACACTTACCATAAATGTAGATGTTCGGGTGTATTCACTGTTGCAGTCCAGGTTACCCACCCATCATCCCACGTTTTTCTGCTGGAACCTTTCTTTCCTTCTCTGATTTGTACAACCTATGTGGTGTATTTGCTTGTAGATGAAGGTAACGTTTTTATTGGTGCATGTATTTTTATATATACATAAATTTTGGCTACCCTTTTAGGGGGCACCTGACATCTGGGGCAAGAAAAACTGAAGAAAATGGCGTCGGCTGCGTCTTTTATACCCCTGACGACCTCTCGTCAGGGAAGGGGCGACAGCAGCCGATGCAGGACCCAAGACTTTGGAATTCAGGCCGACTGAGGGCAACCTGCCAGCAGGATTACCCAAATGTAATGACTGCAACAGTGAATACACTCGAACATCTACATTTATAGTAAGTGTACACAACTGTACTTTCTCCGTGTTTCACTGTTGCAGTCATTACATTTGGGTTATCTGCCTGCAGGTAGCCCTCAGCCAGCCTGATTATCAAAGTCTTGGGTCCTGTGTCAGATGCTGTCTCTTCTTCCATGACGTCAGGTAGTCAGGGGTATTAAGCATGCAGCCAATGCCATTACATCAGGCTTTCTTACCGGGAGGTGCCCAAAGCAGAAGCAGTTCGCAAGTGCCTGTCGGCCAACTCCTGAAATATTCATTTTCGAGTTTCAGAACCGAAGTCTTCAAAAAGCTAAGTACCCCGTTGGGGATCCTGTTCTTGCTCTAAACCGATGTCAGATTGTATTACCTGTGGAAAGCAAATACCTCATAAAGATTTTCATTCCTACCACATTCCTTGCCTAGGCCCAGACCACGATGTCCCTCGCTGTCAGTTTTGTGCCTTATTCAATCCTCGAACTATTCGTCGTCAGTCCATTTTTGCAGCAAACTGTTTCGGTACTCTGTTTAATTATCCAGAAATGGTTTTGGTAAGCCACCCGACTACCGACATTCTGAAAAAATTTAAAGATAAAGGCAGAGACCGCATAGGTCCAAAGCTGCCAACGACGCTTCCGTTAAGCTAGTCTCCAGTTCGCTGGAACTCAGTGAGGTGCTTTCGCAACCCCTGATACCCACTACTTCAGATTTGCAGGCCTCAACTGAGACCCATTCGGAGTCCGGTGTGCCGTGAGATGTTCTTCGACTGTGAAACCTGCGGATGTCTCTACCTTGGATGGGTCCAGAGCCGCTGTGCAGGCACCGGCTTCTGAGGGTGTATTCAGGCCTATGGACTTGCATTTCAAATGGACGCCATCTTCTTAAAGGCCTAAAACTCGACCCACGCCTAGAAAACCGACATCCAAACCGCATGGTCAGGCCCATATGCCTAAAAAACAAATGATAAGAATGGCTGAAGACCTTATTCTTCTTCTTCTTCTTTCGGCTTTTTCCCAGATAGGGGTCGCCACAGCGGATCACCTGTCCGCTCATGATTGGCAGTGGAGTTTTACAGTGTCGAGTTGCCAGCCCGGCACCCAACCTTCTACAGAAGGCACATGCACTCACACTTACGGCCAATTTAGTGTGTCCAATCCACCTGCAGCATGTCTTTGGGATGTGGGAGGAAACCGGAAGAAACCCACGCGACCACAGGGAGGACATGCAGACTCCGCACAGAAGGCACCCCAGCCAAGGATCGAACCAGAGAACCTGTTGCTGTGAGGCGGCAATGCTAACCACTGCACCACCGTGGCCGCCCGGCTGAAGACCTTATTATTCTAATTAGGGGAAACCAGCCTTCTCTCTCTAAGAGACCTAGAACTGATTTTCCTTCTGATTTTTCTATCAGGATTCTGAAATTTCTGTTTCTTCTGATGACCGGGACTTGCCCTTATCTACCTATGAGGATTCTGATGCAGAGGACTCCATACCCTCTGCTTCCCCTCCAGAAGATTTTTCTTTTGGTGAAACCTTGCACACTCTTAGGGAGCATTTCCGCTGGGAAAGCCAGGATTACTCTGACTCCAAAAAGAGGCTTAGGGAATTCTTACTCCTACCTCAGCACAGGCCTTTAGCTATCCCTCCTGTACTGGACATTGTAGATAATGCCTTCTTGGAATCTAGCCTGGCCCCAGATACTTTACCTCCGGCTCCCAGAAAACCTGACGGGTATTACAGAGTATCTGACTCTCACAAATTCCTCTTTAAGAATCCTACTGCGGATCCAGAGACCATTTCACAGGGACCCAAAGGCATTAAGGCTACTCCTGCCAAAAACCCTACCCCCTTTGATAGAGATACCAGGGCCCTGGACAGATGGGGTAAGAAGGTATACACTTCGGCTACTTTGGCCATTAGGGCCTTAAACTGAAAATAAAGAATTACAGGATTTAATGCATTCTGCTGAACAAGTTGGTAAACATACTTTGCAATGTGGTTTTGACTGTTTAGAAGCATCTTGCATGGCTGCTTTCACTGTGTCTGTTCTTAAAAGGCATGCTCGGCTTAAGGAGCAAAATTTGCCCGGTCATGTTAAAGTTAAATTACTGGATGCTCCCTTAAACCAAGACCACCTGTTTGTCAACAAAGCAGAAGAAGTACTTAAAAAGATGGAGGAAAAAGCTAAATCTATGCAAACTGTTAAAGATTTCCTACAAGTACAGCCTCCCAGATTTAGTAGACATTGGCCTTCTAAAAATTGGTTCTTTCCTGTCTCATCCAGGCCTTCTCAGTCCAAACCCAGGAACAGCAGACCACCTAGGCTACAGTCTCAAGGTACTCACAGACCTAAGCAGTGGGGGTGCTCCCACTTCCAAAGCTGGAAGCTGTAAGACACCCCCCCATGGTAAACTGTCACAATGACTTAACCTTAAACCTTCCAAGCCCTGCTCAACTGCCTGCTCCCTTAGGGGGAAAAATCACCCTGCATGCAGAAAACTGGGAACTCATTACCAAAGACAAATGGGTTTTAAGTATACTTTCCCAAGGATACAGATTCGACTTCCACTCCTTACCAACACCACACAGTTGGCCAACCCTACCTCCAAATCGGTGGGCAGAGGCTCAACAGCAGGTTTTCTTTCTTCTAAGTATCAGGGCTATTCAGCCTTTCCCAGCAGAGGAATGGGGACAAGGTTTTTACTCAAGACTCTTCCTGGTACCCAGAAAAGACAACTCCTGGCGTCATATCCTGGACCTGTCTATTCTAAACACTTTTTTGGTAATCCCAAAATTCAAAATGCTAACTCTTCATCAGCTGCTTCCCATGCTATGCAAAAATGCCTGGTTGGCAACCTTGGACTTAAAGGAAGCTTACCTGCACATCCCAATAAGGGAATCTTGCAGAAAATACCTATGCTTCAGAGCAGGCTACATGCACTATCAGTTCTCTGCACTGCCCTTTGGCTTATATACTGTGCCCAGGGTATTCACAAAGTGCCTAGCTCCAGTCATTGCATTCTGCAGGCAAAGAAATATTCAAATATACCCACACCTGAATGATTGTTTAATTCAGGCAGAAAGCCGGGACATACTATTAAATCATCTGGCATTTGTAAAGAAACAGCTAACCTCACTGGGGTACACCATAAACGAAAAGAAATCTCACCTAGTACCCTGCCAACAAATTGTATTCCTGGGAGCAAGCTTGAACACAACTTCCCAGATGGCCTACCTCACGCCAGAGAAACAAGTTTATTTGACAGCCAACTTCAAGCCACTGGCCACAAAGATCCAGCTATCTTTAAGGAAAATACTGTAAGCCCTGGAGTTCATGGCCTCTTGCATCCTACTAATTCCATATGCAAGACTGCATATGAGGAAACTACAATGGTATCTAAAAAGCCTATGGTGTCAACATTCTCAGAACCTGGAATCAATGATCCCTATCATTCCTTGTATAAAGACAGAGTTCCTTTGGTGGGTAGAGGCCTGCTACCACAACAAGGGACTGCCATTCACGCTACCCCCTTCCGCCCAAACCCTAACAACAGACGCATCAGACTGTGTATGGGGGGGCTCACTTGGCAGGGTAGTGCATTAAGGACAAATGGAACCAGAGTCAAATACACCTGCATATCAGTCAAAAAGAAATGTTAGCTGTACAGAATTCTCTGACAGCCTTCAAGGACCATATTCTTCCAGGACAATTATTGGTAAAGACAGACAACACCACTGTTATGTGGTACATAAACAGGCAGGGGGGAACACACACGTACCCTCTCTGCAGACTAGCCATGACTCTATGGAACACAGCCTTGAGCTACCAAGTGCACCTACAAGTTCAATACCTGCCAGGCAAGCTAAATTCACTGGCAGATGACCTAAGCAGAAATCTCATGGACCTACACGAGTGGAAACTGGAACCAAAGATATTCAGCACTTTGATAAACAAATGGGAGAGCCCAGAGATAGCCCTGTTTGCCTCCCGTCAGAACTACCAATTGGACAAATTCTGCACAAGGACTCCCTACAGACAAGCTTGGAAAGTGGATGCTCTGTCCTTCACCTAGCCTCTCAGTTTATGCCTTTCCCCTCTGTCTCTCCTCTTGAACGTTCTGCTAAAGATCAAACAGGAAAAGCCAAGGACAATTCTCATTGCACCAGACTGGCCACACCAACACTGGTACCCCCTCTTGCACATTGTGTCACTGCTGGAACCATGGCACCTGCCTCAGACCCCTTCCCTGCTGTCCCAGCAGGAGGGCCAGATTCTGCACCCTCAGCTTCAAACCCTGAACCTTGCAGCCTGGCTAATTACCTGAGCTCTTCAATACCCTCCCTCAGTAAGCAAGTGCTGGATGCCATTCTGGAAGTAAGGAGGCCTAGTACTAGAAAATCCTATGCGGAAAAGATACTGTTCCTGGAGCCAGACACAGGGGATGGGCACAACAGTGCCCAGCTTACCGCTTATTCTTCAATACGTAACAGAGATGCTCCACAAGGGCCTTTCCGTCTCATACATTAAAATTCATGCCTCAGCCATTTCAGCACATTAGAATACTGAGCCACCCCTCTTCTCTCACCCCCTGCTGAAGCAATTCCTCAGAGGGGCCAAAAATTTAAGACCACCCAGGATAGCCCCTACTCCAGCCTGGGACCTTAACTTTGTATCGGAAAAGCTCACTCTACCTCCTTTTGAGCCAGCTGCAACTGCAGAGTTGAAATTCCTTTCTTGGAAAACAGCTTTCCTTCTAGCCATCACTTCAAGAAGAAGAGTGTTTGAATTACAGGCCCTCATGGCAGTGAAGCCCTTCATCATCTTCCATGCAGACAGGGTGTCCCTCAGGACCAGTCCTTCCTTTATGCCCAAGGTGGTATCCAGTGTGGCCCTTAATCAGTCCATTCATTTGCCAACCTTCTTTTCTAATCCACAGAACAAAGGAGAACAAATACTGCACTCTTTGGACGTGCACAGACAACTTAGATTTTATTTGGACAGGACTAAGCTTATCAGGAAAACTGAACAGCTGTTAGTTGCCTTTGCTGCAGGGGCAGAGGGGAAGGCCATTTCAAAGCAAACCATTTCTAAGTGGATAGGCCATTGCATTCATTTCTGCTATAAGTACCATGGAAAACCTACCCCACAGGGGATAAGATCACATTCCACCAGGGCTGCTTCTACTTTAACAGCCTATCTCAAAGGTGTTCCTACCAGGGACATCCTAGAAACTGCTACCTGGAGCTCTGTACATACCTTCTCCAAGCATTACCACTTGCCTATTGTTTCTAAATCCAGAGCTGGTTTTGCCACTGCTGTCTTGCAGGGCTTAATAGCTGGTCCTAATGCTCTCTGCCTCCTCCCTTCCTTAGCTCTGGGAATCTACCAAAATGTAATGACTGCAACAGTGAAACACAAGTACACTTATCATAAATGTAGATGTCTGAGTGTATTCACTGTTGCAGTCCTGGTTACCCTCCCTCCAGCCCCCTGACTTCAATTGGCTATACCTTTCTTCTTGTTTACTGTATTTAAACTTTCTGGTGTATTTGATTTTTGTTGGAGGTGTAACCTTGTATACAATTGCTTCCCATTATGGGGGCACCTGATATCTGGGGCAAAAACTGATGTAATGGCATCGGCTGCATGCTTTATATCCCTGACTACCTCAAGAAGAGACACCATCTGACGCAGGACCCAAGACTTTGATAATCAGGCCGGCTGAAGGCTACCTGCAGGCAGATAACCCAAATGTAATGACTGCAACAGTGAATACACTCGAACATCTACATTTATGGTAAGTGTACACAACTGTACTTTGTCTTTCCAGTTCAGTTTAATATAATATTTTATAAGTGTTAACAGTGTAATTAATATTGTTTCTTGCTGTTTCTTTAGCTTCACAGGGGGAACATGTAATAGGGCAAATTTCCAGGATAATGTAGATTTCTCATATCCCATTTTGCTTAATCTGACTTTATGTGAACACCAGAGTTTGTATGAGCTTAGTTTTCTGAAGGGAATATATTTATTTGTCATTTGAATAGATTGAGTCATTTGGTCATTAGAAATTAGAGGATCTATGCCAAGCCAGTATTTTGAGAAAAGTATCGCTTCTTGGTACCTTATCGACATGAGTTTGTATGAGTTGGCTATCATTTTCTTTCTCAGTCTTAGCAGAGACCAATGTTTTGACTAGACTTATGTCTCTCTGTGTGATTGTAGGATTATTTAACATACTGGCACACATATCTCTGATTTGTCTTAACATAATTATGTAATATTTAGGTAAGTTTAAAGTTATTCTCAGCTGTGTGAGGGACTGATTCCTATAAAAATAAAGGTCTAACACAGTCAGCTCCCTTATAGGTTCATAGGTTCATACTAGGCTATCTGCCCGAGGGCATTTATAAGCCTAGCCCATAGTTTTGTGGCTTACGCCACCCCTTAGTTTGGAGAAACTATGCCCATTATTTAGCTGTGCCTCTGTCGAGCAGTGACACTGAGGTAACCCCTGGGGTGTATCTGCGATCTCCCATCCATTGGTCAAGATTCCTCTTGGACAAGGCCAGCGAGGTGCTCTGCCTCACATAAACCGTGATTTTGTTCCACAGCATAGGGAGTCTTTGGGTGATGAATCTATCCCTCCAGCACGTCCTATTAATAACCGTGTTTAAGTCACCCGCCCTTGTGGCTCTGAGCGATCTAGATTTTTTGAGATGAAGCATATTCATCAAATCTGGGTTTGACATGGCCTTGTATGTCAGGCATAGGTCACCTCTGAGCAAGCGGTACGCAACTGAATATAACTGGAGTTCTTTCAGTCGTGCAGCATAAGACAGATTTTTGAGACCCTTTATCCTTTTGGTGAGGAACTTTTGTGGCCTCTCCAGCTGCTGCAAGTGTCGGGTCAGATACATTCCGAATGGGGCATTGTACTCGATCATTGGTCTGATGAGTGATGAGTATAGGGAGACTATGACTTCCCTTGATCTAGATGTGAATCCCTTCATGATAAGGTGGGCAATGTAGAAGGTCTTCCTAACTACTTTAGCAATATGAGTGTCGAATGAAAGGCTACTGTCAACCTGGGTTCCCAGGTCCCTAATAACTTCTTCTGTGTTCAGGGGATTGCCACCTATATGGTAGCTAGGGGTAACCTTATTTTTGCCGAAGGGTATGACTATGCATTTCTTGGCATTTAACTTGAGGCCATGGCTCTGGCACCAGTTATCCGTTTCTGTGAGACCCTTCTGAAGGATATCTGTGTCGGATGTGTTCTCAACTACGGCACCCAGTTTGCAGTCATCTGCAAACTTTGTCAGCCATAACCCTCCTGTGTTTGCTTGTACGTCAGAAAAGTAGATGCCAAACAAGAGTGGGCCCAGGACTGAGCCCTGTGGGACACCACTTGTGACAGGCTTAGAGTCTGACATGGCGCCAGCAACTCTGACCCTGTGGGTTCTGTCACTCAGCCAGTTTGCAACCCATCTTGTAATGTATGGGTTTACATTTAAGTTGATGAGTTTTTCAATGATACCCAAGTGGGGTATTGTATCGAAAGCCTTCGCCAGGTCTAGGTAGGCTGTATGGACTGCCTTTCCTCGTCAATGGCCTTGGTGACTGTTTCGAAAGTCAACCAAGTTTAAAAGGCATGATCTGCCTTTGACAAAGCCAAACTGGGTTGGATCCAAAGTCTGCAAATTCCCTATGTCTTTATTTATGAGATCCATTATGATCCTTTCCATGGCTTTGCAGATCAGGCTTGTCAAGCTAATGGGACGGTAATTTCCAGGGTCGGTGGAGGCACCGCCTTTGTGGAGTGGGACCACAGTCGCTGTGCGCCACTCCCTGGGTACGTATCCGGAGGTGAGACTAAGATTAAACAGCTGTCCTAACTGTGGGTTTAATTCCTCATTGAGTTCATGGAGCACACAGCCGGGGACACCATCAGGTCCCATGGATGCTGTGTTCTTTGCCTTGGAGAGAGCAGTTCTCACCTGAGCGTTAGAGATGTTTGGGGGGCTACAATCATTTGGTATAGATATCTCTTCTTTAGGTGGGGAGAAGTTTGCACTGAACCTGTCAGCCAGTATGTTGGCAATGTCTGTAGGATCAGTAATCTTCACATCATTTTGAACTAATTCTGAGCATATCTGGGAGTTTCCTCCTAGGTTTCTGACATAGCTAAAGAATGCCTTATGGTTGTCTTTAGAGTCCTTAGCTATTTTTTTCTCAAAATTAGCTTTGGATGATTTTATGAGAGCTCTTAGCTTTTTACTTATAGTGATCAGCGGTGTCTTACCTTTTAAGGATTTTGCTCTATCTTGTAGTAGCTTTCTCCTTTTGTTGTAGAGTTTGTTTATGGCTGGGGTCCACCAGACTGGACGCTTGCCTTTGGTACAAAGAGTCTTTGTTTTGCTTGGGACTGCCTGATCCATGCAGCCCTGCAGGTGCTGGTAGAAGGCATTTGTAAGTGATTCAGCGGTTTGAGTAATGTTAACCGCCGGCTCAGGGGCCTTAAAGGAGACCACACTAGTCTTTAGAAGTGTGAAGTCGGCTTTCGAGAAGTTCTTTACTGTGGTCTTTTCATTTCGGTGGGGCGGGATGAGGACCTCCAGCGAGATTAGTTTGTGATCAGATCTCACCAGTGAGGGGTATACTTCTGGCGTTGAACATTGTGCTCCCATGTTCGTGATGATGAGATCAAGTATGTTCTCTCCTCTTGTGGGGATGGTGACTAGTTGTTCCATGGCATTTGAGTTTATGAATTCCAGGAACTTTTGGGCTAGAGTGTTTGGGCTTGAGTAGTGTTCCCAGTCTATATTAGGGTAGTTGAAGTCACCTAGTATGATGGTGTTCGGAGATACATTTATCCCCTCCAGTGTTTTCAGGAAGGCCATATGAGGTTCCTGAGTTTGCGAGGGTGGCCTGTAACATGCTACAATTTGCAGAGCAGTCTTGCCTATGGTTAATTGCACCTGGATGGTTTCCGATGCATCGTGCGATGCCACCAATCTTGAGGTGTGGGTGTCCTTGATGAATATGGATACCCCTCCTCCTTTCTTGGTACTGTCCGGGTTTTGTGGCCGGAACGCATGATATGAGGTAAAACCTGATAGTGCTGGGGTGCTCTCAGGAGCCTTGAACCAGGTTTCTGTCACAGCACAGACATCGATGTTCTCCATACTGAGAAGGGCCTCGAGTGCATATCTTGAGGTTGAGACTTCTGGCATTGAGCAGCATTACCCTTAGTTTTTTTTTCTTTGTTTTGTTCTAGGGTGGTAGGTTTAGAATTTGAGCCTTGCCTAAAAAGGCACTATGGGGGTGGCAAGAGCCTTTGCCAAAATCCGGAATCCCAGGGGTGACAAGTGCAAGCCGTCCCTTGCGAAGCAGCGTGGCTTGTCCAGCATGTCATCCCAGGCAGACAGACATTGGATCCCCTTTGAATGACACCAGAGTTTAAGCCAATTGTTAAAGCTGATCATCTTATCTCTGTATTGTGGCATCATTCTTGGTGAAGGTAGGATACTGCTCAAGGTCAGGGTCATACCTGCCTGGGCTACATAATCATAGAGCTCCTCTAGTTTCTTTTCATGTAGTCCAGGGAGGTACGTCTCAGGTCGTTTACACCAGCGTGGACAATGATTGAGTCGTACTTGTACCTGCTGTTGAGAGACCTGAGTGCATGCATTATGTGGCGGATTCTAGCACCCGACAGGCAGCTTACTGTGACCTTCTCCTTACTCAGTCTGGTGAGCGGGATGTCAGTGTGTCTGACTATGGAGTCACCAATGACTAGTGTGCAAGGGGTATGGTTTTAAGTTTAACATTTTATCATTGATCTTAAGGCTAGGATTCATATGTAGAGGTTGCATTATAATAAAGGCATTATATAAATTCAACGTGTTAATAAGTTTTTGCAGTGCTTTAATTTTGTCTCCAATTGTTTTATGTAACTTCATGTTTTTCAAATTATTTTTGTCCAAGAATGGGAGAGCCTGGGGATTTATGTTTAATGATTTAACATAGTTATAATATAGAGTTGTCCAAGCAGGAGACCATATTTTCTTGCTTGGATTATATTCAGATATTGCCAGGACCCTGTTGACTCTTATTATGTCATAGTATAGTTTAAGGTCTGGGAGTGCTAAGCCTCCTTTTTCTTAAGGGAGAATCAGTTTTTTATATGCAACTCTGACTGATTTAGGATACCATACAAACTTGGAAAGAGAGTTGTGTAGTTTATGGAAGAAATTAGTTTGTATTGGTATGTCACTAGCATTGAATAGGTAGAACATTCTGGGCAGGATGTTCATTTTGATAATGGCAACCCTGGCTAATACGGACAAATGAAGTTTTTCCCATCTGTGGAGGTCATGTTGTATTGTCGACCATAGGTTTGTTACATTGCTTTGATACACCAATGATGAGTCTTGATGAAAAGTAATTCCAAGGTATTTCATAGTGTCTTTAAATTTAATTTCTATGGGCAGAGGGTGTATTGTTGGTTTGGAGACTAGATTGGTAGGAAATATTAGTGATTTTTCTGGGTTTATTTTATAATTAGAGAATTTCAAGTAGGCGCTTATAGAGGTTAAGATTTTCTCGATATCAGAGCTCGGGATTGTAAAATATAGGTTCAGGTCATCTGCAAAGGCTGTAAAAGGAATCATTGTATTATATAAATTTGGTATTTTTTGGTAGGTTTTTTTGTGCAATAAGTAGAAATAGTGGTTCAATATACAAATTGAAGAGATGTGGTGAAGGGGCATCCCTGTCTAGTTCCATTTTTAATGTCTATTCTGCAAGAGAATCTTTTATTAACCTGTAGTATCGTATGTGCTTCGGAATGTAATACTTTAATGAATGTTATAAATTCTGGGGGAATGTTGAAGTATGGTAGTATTGTAAAAAGAATTTTTGATTGATTCTGTCAAAGGCCTTAGATGTGTCTATTACCAGAGAAAAGAGCAGGGAGTATTTTTGACTAGACAAAGGTAATCATAGCATCCAGTGTTATAGTGTTGTCATAGGTTTGTCTTTGTTGAATAAAACCAGATTGATAGGGTGAAATGATGTTAGTTATCACAGTGTTTAATCTATTGGCTAAGATGGAGGCAAATATCTTTATGTCCACATTGCTTAGAGATACGGGTCTGTAGTTTCCTAGGTTTTTAGGGTCAGGTTTGTCTTTAAGAACAAATATTGTTTTTGATACATTTAGATGCTGATCAATAATATTATTAATTGTAATGTAGTTAAAAAGATTAAGTAATATTTTAGAAATTGTTAAAATAAAAGCTTTATAAAATTCCACTGTCAATCCATCTGGTCCTGGGGATTTATTCGACTTAAGATTTTTGATAGCTGTAATTACTTCTTGGCGTGTGACAGGAGATGAGAGGTGTTTTCTCTGATCCTGTGAGAGTGTTGGTTTCCATTTCTTGATTTATTATAGCATTGGACTGTTCTGTGTATGTATGCATGCAAGCAAAATTCCTCAAGTAATTGGACATTGTCCTGGTTGGAGCTGTCATTTTTATCTTTGTATACAAGTTCTGGAATAATTTGTAAAGGTTTTCTTTGATTCATTAGGTTGGCTAGGAATTTGGATGGCAATTGTGCCCATTCAGCATAATTGGCTATTGTTTTTATTTCTTGAAAAGAGAGATTATTAGCATTTAAACTGTATACTCTTTCTGATGTAGAGCTATTTGTTTTTCTATTTCTTGGTCGTAATGGGCTTGTAATTGATTTTCAAATTCAGTAATTTTGTTTTTGAGTGATGTCTCTGTAGCTGCATGTTTTTTCTTATAGTACGATGCTTTACTGATCATTATTCCTCTAATTACAGCCTTCGCAGAGGCCCATTGGATATCAAAGGGCATTTGGGAAGAGTGTGATTGTGTAAGAAGGTCTTTAAGTATAGTTTCTACTTCCCAAATTGTGCATGCTGCGACTTTTGACACCAGGGTTAGAGCTGCTTCATAAATAATAGTGAATTAGAGTAATTGAAATTGTGCCTGACTGTGGACCTTTGTCCCCATTATTCATGACTTTTTCCCTGATTCATAAACATAGAAGTTAAGAGGTATGCAGAAGGACTTGTTGTCATAGTGATGATATGGGGAAAATGTTTTTCTTTATACAGTTTGTTATTAAATCGAATCACAACAGTGTGGTAGACAGAAGAGATGTCCTAGGAAGGGAAATGAAGAAATTGGAGGTTAAAGGATACCCAGTCAGGCAATTCAAGCAACATGGCTCCATTCCAGTCAATATATTCCAATGATATCTACAAGACAATATGGCAGTAGCTACAAAGGCTAACAAAGTGAATGTACAGTTACTAAACTGCACACATTTCTTGACATTTAAACATTTTTTTTAAGTTTATGGACTGAAGGTTACTTTTTAAGACCGTGAGTACCAGCTCTTCACAAATGTTTTTTCAATGTTGCACAGATCTGAAAATAAACGTAGCATGCTTGACTATATCAGTACCATGCTTGTTTGACAGTCACATATGAAGATTAAAATTTCTGAAGATTTTTAATAACAAATACTGTTTTGAGGTGCACTTTTAATTAGATCTTCATTTGTTTTATTTCTAGGAGACTGCTGAGAAAGTAAAGAAAGTACATGTAAAAGAGATTTGAACAGTCAAGTACTGAAAGGGGAACATGTGAAGTTTATTTTTGACCAACTTTTCCTCTTCAGTAATGTACACTAGGGTTTTTTTTTTATTTTACGTTTGCAGAATTGCAGGTATTTACTTTATGTGGCTTTCAGAAAGAACTAGCATTCCATTTTGGGAACAACTCAGACAATAGTTCAGCCCCTTGGAAGCTAAGTCTTGGGAGCATGAAATTTTCTTTTTTTTTTCAGAGGAGATCACATGCAAATTGTTTTTAATAATGAGAGATGAGATGAAATTAAACATGCTTTGATTGCCTGTTGTACTTTGTGTCAGGAGTTAGAAAAAAAATCACTTTTTGAGTACTGGACACATTTAAGCAGTTTATGTTGTACCCGTTGCAAGAATACACTCTTAAGCGTCCCTGTAAATGCAGGGACGTCACCTCTGTGAAGGTAGAGTTGTTTTGAATTTGCCAAGTTTTACTTAAATCAAGTTCATTATGTCATCCAGAAGTATATATCCATCTTCAAGTGCCCATATCTCTGTTAGACGGGACTGCTGAACTGCTAGAAAAGTTGTAGTGTTATCTTCATGTTGAAGGTTCTTAGATGCAGCCAAGATACCCAGGATTTGTCTGTTCCAGTTCTAGTGTTATTGAAGTGACTTCCTCATGTTTCACAGATACCCAGTGAGTACCTGTGGGAAGCAGGAACCTCGAACCACAGATGAGCCAAAACATATTTAAGCCGTTCTATTCAGAAAAGAAACAGAGGAGATGTGTACTAAGCTGTTAAAAGTAAATTCAAAAGGAAGGACAACTGTGAAACTTTTCAATGATGGTAGTCAAAGAATTGTGGGGATATGGTGTAAGATTAGAAAGACTAGTGATGTAGACTAGTCCGAATACAGTGTATGACTATTTTAGTTCTTCGGGTGCTCATAATTTACTAAACTGCCGGTTCCCTTTGTATTTCATCTCCGTAATCTTTCCTTAGTATATCTTGCAAAGAAATATGAGTTAAATAGGCAACTGATCATCCTTTCCCCTTAGTTTCCATGTGGCATGCTATTGACATTTCACAAAGGTGCTACACCGTTTTATCATTATTTTATTTTTTTAATAGTGGTGCTTTTCAATGTTTGTGTAGCTATAGTATGTTTTTATTTAAATGTGAAGTCTTTGTTTAAAAAAAAAAAAGTAAACTGTTACAGTACGATGAGTGTTATCAGCTGGTTTTATGTGCTGGTAAGTGTAATCCAAATCACCTCTAATAGGAAGGCCTAGGTGCTTCCTGTCAGAAGTAAGCTTAACAACAACTTGTACAAAGGAACTTCAGTAGAAAAGACAAAACATTGTTCTTACATGGAGGAAAGTAGCAAAAATATCCTTACAAATGATTTCACATTATTAGGTATTATGTGACATTAAGTCTGATGGCTGAACCGTGGTACTATAAAGCAGACCAGGTATTTGTCTTAATACAAGCTTTCTTTGATGGTGCCCTATTAAAAACAAACATTACAGCTTTGAATGAGAATCCTCAATATATGTTTCTCCTTCTAAGCTGTGTTACTTGTTTTCTTAATATGTCAGTTCTAAAGAAAGTTTTATTTAAAGTATTTTTTTTCAATTGTATGCATTTCAAAAAAAAAAAGAAAGAAAAGAAACCAGTTCTGACTAATCTGTAACTCAGGTTGATGAATGCCTTCTTTTTAGGAATTGTCTAGTACTGAATACAGTATCCATTCCTAAGTGGAGTAGCATAGGCTATGTATGCTACTGTGGTAGTGAAACTAAAATTAATGTGGTATACTTATCTCACAAATGCAGGACTTGTTGCCCTGACACTGTGTGCTTGGCAGTTTTGCTACATGTATAATAGCTGAAAGAGAATGCAGGTGTTGCCACTTAAAGCAATTTTTGAACTGCACTTGAAACTTCTGGATGGCAAATGTTAGAAGTTAGAAATCCTTGCAAGGGCAAGTATCTATATTGGCTAAGTTATCCTTATTTTTTTTTTTTCTTTAACGTCTTACCATAAGATATAACACACTATTCATCATAACTGCTCACTCTAGCTGATTTAGGTATTATGCATGGTTCAGGCAATTCTAGACCATTCTGCAAGCCATATATGGAATGTAAACCACATTTGCAGTATATTTCTTCTTTGCCTCTTATAATGCTTCAGATATTTTATCTGGGAAAATTATACCCAAAACCAATTCACAGTTAACTAGGATGCTAACTTTTTATATCCCTTGAAGATGTGGTAACTCATAAGGTTACTAAATGTGCTTATCTCCAGGATGAGTGCCTTATTAAATGTGTGGATGCCTTAAGAGTGATGGGAGTGAGACTCAGTTTTTCAGTCACTGGAGAAATCGCACACTGATGTGATATATCACTTTAGAAACACTAAACCATTCTGCAAAAATCTTTGTCATTGAAGTTAGGCAGCTGTGTTCTTGTTCTGTGACAATTACCAGAGGTGTATACATAAATGTCATCATCATCTTCGCCAAAATGCATGGAAGATATGTGACAGTTGAGCAAAATGTAGGACACATTATTAGATTTGAGACTGGAAATGTAAAAGTACACAAATAACTCAGATATACATATTTGTAATGTCTGTGGACTTGCATTGGGTTGATGAGATAAATCAGAACTCTAACACAGGGTGATCAAGCCATAACCATACTTATAACTTGCATGACCTGTAAGTAAATAATACCACAAGACCTCCAACAAATATTTTTGCATATAAAGTTCTACTTATTCAGTACTTATGAAATAGAGATCCATGAATAAAACCTTCCCATTGTAGAAGTAAACAGCTCCTAAGGGATATTTTAGATTTCTGGCATATTGATGTTCAGAGAACCTCCTGAGCTTGCTTACTGTGTTATTTTGCAGTAGGCTAGAAGGATTATATCATTAGTGGAAAAACTACTTGGATATATTTTAATACAACAGTGTAATTTACTTCATCTAGTTTGTAAAGGTTATCTATGAGCTTATGTAAATGCTGTGTTTACTTCAGCTAGAGGTTATGCATAGTTCACAGACATGCAGGCATTGCAGATATGTATATTCTTCATTTTCAAATATAAGTATAATGTCTGCCATTCTACATTTTCCTATCCATACTACACAAAAAGTGGCTTGTAAATAAATTCATAGATGAATAAACTAATATCTACCCACCTAATTCAGGTTATGTGAATGTTTTCTAGTAGAAAATACACATTTGCATTTACTAGTGAAAATTATGCTAAATATATAATTTCTGCATTGTTGAGTCATACAAATAAAGTTGGCTAGCTACAGGACTACAGAACATAATAATACATTATGGTGAATTTTAATGCTTCTGAGTACCATTGGGCAGTGTGGAAAATTGCTTCCTGTGGTACAGAATTTTTTTGAGGACTACAGCCAGTGACATAACTGTGACATTTAAGAAGTACAAACATAATTTTTTTATTGTTGCACAGAGCTTCAGGCATTGGTTGGTAGGCATATGCTTTGGGAATTCTGCACTTTGACAAATGGGGTAAATCATAGTCTCACAAATCCATCTGATGGACAATTGTCCTTAATAACAAGCAGCAAAGATTTTGTCATGTATAAACGTATACAGTAGTGCCACAGAATATAATATAACTAATCAGTAACAGCTCTCATAGGCGAATGGAGTTATTTTGAAGCATGTTTACTGTAATACTGCCTGCTGTTTAGCCAATAACATCCAAAATGTATAATTTTAGTACTTGGCTGAGCAGGTGGTATTTATGTCTGAGTAATCTTTAAATGGTACCGGTGATTATCTGCCATTAACCTAGCATTTCAACTAAATTTAACTTCATGTAAAAACATTGTTTAAATTGGAGAAGATGGTTGTTTATTGACACAGACTGTTTGTGATTGTTAAGTACAGATTGATTTTGCATATTCAGTATGTACTTGAAATCCTTCAATAAGAAGATGCATTCTTTGAATTTTAATAAGTGTTTGAAACATATTTTACAGAAAGTTGCATTTATTGTGCATTTTTATAGGATTTTTTTCATTTAAATACTGCAAAGGACCCCCCCCCCCCATATCCTGTGTAATAACTAGCAGCATTCAGTAGGTTTATATTGTGCATTGTGTTATACTTTGTACTTTCTGGTATTTCAGCAAATCTACTTATTAAAAAAAACTGTTAAAATTCTACACGTGAACAGTGTTTTATTTTACAACAGAAAAATACTACTAGAATAAGTGTCCATAGAAATTGACATTACATACTAAGACACACTAAAGAATGGATGTGAGCTACAGAACACACAAAATGTTTAAGATTTCTTTTGTAGGTAGCAGAGTCATCATAATGGATCATCTTTCTGTTTACAATATACACAGAAATCTCAGTCTTTTCCGTGGTGCTTTTTGATTCATCGCATTTCCATTTACTGTTCTCAGTGGATCATGGTGAAATAAATAACAGTGTGCACCTTAAGAACAAGCCCACAGTGAAAAAAGACGAGGGAGGTTTGTTTTGTTTATTCACATCTGTTTTGGAGGTTATCCGTTGCGTGGATTGGAGTTGTTTGATTGCATTTGCTCAAGTCTGGAGTGTGCACAAAAACACTGCACTGTTTTTCAATGTTTCCGCTTTCCTTACTGATGTACAGCCAAAGAGTTAACATATGTAAGTTTGGGGGTGCAGGGTGCTTACCGTTTGAAAAAAAAAAAAAAAAAAACATTTTAAACTGTCCTATTATTTTGCATGTAACAGGCAACTATCAAGATATTGGAATTATGCAGTTCTAATTCAAGAGATCAAGGTTCCTTCAGTCATCCTAGAAATATTTTGGTTAAGAAGCATGCTCGTGATCTACATCTCTATTGTTTCTTATCACTTCTGTAGTGCAAATCTCCTGTATGCAGTTCATACAGGAAAGTACCCATGTTCAGTGCTGAAAAAAGAAAGTGCACTTTGGTCTGTTTTAAGTGTCCGCTTTACTTGTGACATCTCAAACTTCTTAAATGTCAAACTCTCAGAAATGCTACTTACAGGCATTGTCAGGTGAAGTTTTAGTCCTTCCATGTTACTCACTACACTGCAAAGATAGAGGTGGAGAAGAGAAGAGAAGAAACATCACTCAGAGGATTGGACATGAAGTCATATCCAAGGGCTCCAGGAAAAGCAGACAGGCACAAAAAAGAGATCAGGAGAACAAACTAAAACTACAAACCTAGCTCACTTTACAGGAATTATGCACTCTCTCAGTCAGTTAATCGAGAACAGATGATTTGTTTCCCAGTTATTGTTATTTAGAATAGTAACTGGACTGAAGTGATATGTTCTCCAGTAGTAATGTTTGGAGCTAGTTTTTCAGTGCCAGCAATTTTCTCCACAGGTACTTCCATTTAAATGCCTGCCTTATATATATTGCTGCAAGCAGGGGATTCTTTCATATGAACTCTAAGGCCCTTATCTTACCTTAACACCATTATGCCTACTAAGGCCGTTATCATATTATGTTATCACTACCGCATCCACTAAGGCCCTTATCATCCTGCCTTAACACCACCACACCCACTAAGGCCCATATCATATTACCTTAACACCACCACACGTACTAAGGCCCTTATCATCTTACCTTAATATCACCATGTGTATTAAAGCCCTTATCTTACCTTAATATCACTATTCTACTAAGGCCGTTATCATCTTGCCTTAACAACACCACACCTACTAAAACCATTATCTTATTACCTTAGCAATACCATGCCTAGTAAGTCCCTTATCATCTTACCTTAAAACCACCATGCCTACTAAGGTCTTTATCATATTACCGTAACACAACCCCACCTACAAGGGCTGTTATCATAGTACCATATGATCATAGGAAGTTACTAGGCTATTAGCCCTGAGGCCCTTATAAGCCTAGCCAAGAGTTTAGCCCATGTTTAGACGAGTCAGTACCCAAAGCCCCTGTCCAGCAGGGACACAGGTGGAATCCCAGGGGTGTATTTTCTGTTTTTCATTCAGTTATCCAGGTTGCACTTGAAAAGGGATAATGAGGTACTTTGCTTGACGTGGAGAGGGAGTCTATTCCACAGATGGGAGTCCATGGGACACAAGTCTGTCCTGCCAACAAGTCCTGTTGATGTTACAGACCAGGTTGAGGTCACGTGTGCGGGTTACTCGAGTGCAGCTTGACTTGCAGATATGCAGCAGCCCAATCAAGGCGGGGTCTGAGATTGCTTTGTATGCCAGACAGAGGTCATCTCTGAGGAGTCTGTATGTAACTGAGTAGAGGGACAGGGCTTTTAGCCTATCTGTGTAGGGTAGATGTTTGAGGCCCTGGATTCTTCTGATGAGAAACCTCTGTGGTCTCGTCAGCTGCTGCATGTGCTTTGTGAGGTACATGCCAAAGGGGGCATTGTACTCAATAACTGGCCTTATAAGGGAAGAATGCAATGATGTTATTACCTCCTTGTCCCTGGATGAGGTAACCTTACTTATGAGGTGGGCCATGTAGAAAGCTTTCTGTACAACAGAACCAATAAGGTTGTCAAAAGTCAGGTTGCTGTCAACCTGGGTGCCCAAATCCCTCATGACTGATTGCGTGCTTAGGACATTGTTATTAATGTGATAATATGTGGGGAAGTCACTCTCCCCAAAGGGGATGATGATGCATTTTTTTGGAATTCAGCTTGAGGCCATGTTTCTGGCACCAGTCATTTGTTTGGGCGAGACCCTCTTGGAGGACGTCCACATCACTTGGGGAATTGACCATGCCCAGCTTGCAATCATCTGCAAACTTGGTCAGCCATAGCCCACTGGTTTTGGCTTGCATCCCAAAGAAGTATATTCCAAATAATAGTGAACCCAAGACTGATCCCTGGAGTACACCGCTCATTACGGGTCTACTGCTTAAGGTGGCCTCTCCTATTTTGATTAGGTGGGTTCTGTCAGTAAGCCAGTTTGGTACCCATCGGATAACATATGGATTGATACCTAGTTGAGAGAGTTTATCTATTATGCCCAAGTGGGGAATAGTATTGAAGGTTTTGGCCAGGTCAAGGTAGGCGGTGTGCACCATCTTCCTCTCATCCATGGCTTTGATGACTGTCTCAAAGAAGTCGACCAGATTTAACAGACATGACCTCCCTTTGACAAAGCCAAACTGTGTGGGGTCGAGTGTTTAGAGGTTGCCAATGTCCCTGTTAATGAGGTCCATGATAATCCATTCCATGGCCTTGCAGATCAGGCTAGTTAGGCTGATGGGTCTATAATTTCTCAGATCAGTGGATGCTCCACCGTTGTGTAAAGGGATGACAGTGGCTGTCCTCCACTCAGCTGGGACAAAGCCGGTACTCAGGCTTTAGTTGATTAGGGTGCCTAGTGGTTCTGCAAGTTCATGCCTGAGTTCATGTAGGATGCAGCCTGGGATGTTATCGGGTCCCATGGAGGCTGTATTTTTTGCCTTTGAGAGGGCAGTGATGACCTGTTCCCTAGTGATAAGGGGAGGGTGGCAGGTACTGGAGATGTCCTGATTTACTGATGGGGACAGAGGGTTGAAGTTTTTGCTGAATCTGTCAGCCAAAAGGTTGGCTATATCTACAGAATTTGTGTATGTGGTGTCCTTGACCACCAGTTCTAAACAGATCTGTGTGCCTCCCTTGAGATTGTGGACATAGGTGAAGGTCTTTTGATTTTCTCTAGTAGATGTGGCCAATTTGAACTCAAAGTTGGCTTTCGAGCGTTTCACTGGTGCTCTTATTTATTTGTTCAGGCTAAGGAAAGATTGGTTCCAATTGGGCACCTGCTCCTCCTTGGTCCTGGACAGCAATTTATTTCCTTTTGTTATATAGTTTATTTATTGCAGATGCCCGCCAGACAGGTTTACACTTCCTTGCAGAGGATGATTTTGTCCTGTCAGGTATTCCTGATTCCATGCATCTATACAAGTGCTCGTATAGTACTTTGGTGTAGATTTGGACATTGGTGCCAATTCCAACAGAGGGGGAGGGGCTGTGAAGCTCTTTATACCATCTCTCAGGAGGTGATAAGTTTTGGAGAAGTTTTTTGTTTCACCCTAGCTAGAGTGGGGTCAGGGGAGCTGTTGACTTTGAAAGTGACCACTTTATGGTCGGATCATACCAGGGAGGATGATATTGTAGGGGTGCTGCAGTGGTTACTTATGTTGGTTAATATCAAGTCCAAGATATTATCATCTCTTGTGGGGGTATCGACTAGCTGTTCCAAGGCATTTGTGTTCTAGCATGAGTAGTTTTTCCAATCTATGGTTGGGTAGTTAAAGTCGTCCAGGATCAGGGTAAAGGGCTGAATCGTGATAGATTCGAAGAGGTCCAGATAGGTGGAGTGGGCATCTTGAGTCAAATTTGGGGGCCTGTAGCTAGCTATGATTTGAATAGGGGTCTTGTCAATGGTTAACTGCACCTGGAGTGTCTTCTGTGTGTCATACTGTTTGACCAGCCTGGAGGTGTGTGTGTCTTTAATATATATTGAAATTCAACTTCCTTTGGCTTTGCTGCCCACAGTTTGGGGTGTGAATGTATGACAGGATGAGTAACCAGTTAAGGCTGGGGTGCTCTCTGCAGCTTTGAACCAAGTTTCTGTGACTGCACAAATGTCAGCATCTTCCAGGGTTAAGAATGCTTGCAATTAGTGCAGTTTCATGTTTAGACTCCTAGCATTTAGCAGCATGACCTTTAATTTGTGTTTTGTTGAAATTTTTATGTTGGTTTATTGACTGCAAGACTTTTCCTAAAAAAGACACTATAGGAGAGACAAAGATCTTTGCCAGAAACCTGAACCCCAAGTGAGACAGATGCAGGCCATCTCTAGCAAAGCATCGTGGTCTGTTAATCATATCTTCCCAGGCTGTCAGATACTGGATCCTCCTGGAATGACACCAGAAACTACGCCAGTTGTTAGTCAATCATTTTCTGTTTGTATTGAGGCATCATTCTGGCTGACAGCAGAATGCTGTTTAAGGCTAGGGACATAACTGCCTGGGACACATATTCAGCGAGCTCAATCATGTCTCTCTTCATATAGTCCAGGGAGGTACGTCTCAAGTTGTTTACCCCAACATGGATTATGACAAGAGTCATAACAGTACCTGTTGTTGAGAGACTTGAGTGTGTGTGTGATATGGTGGATTCTGGCACCTGACAGACAACTAACCGTGACTTTCTCCTTATCCAGCCTGGTGAGAGGCACATCTGTGTGTCTCACAATAAAGCCTCCTATGACTAATATGTTTGGCTTATGGTTAGTCCCACAAACCAGCAAGCACATACCGCTGATGCAAACGGCCAAAAATCAACACCAGATTTTCCAATAGAAAGGCCAGCACCACAAGGATGTCGGGAGCAATAGAATCTTTATTGAAGTATCATAATACACATAGTTCAAACTGTTTTGGCATATAGCCTTCGTCAGTGATAACCATACTAATTAACAGTTACTTTAAATATGATGGTTATCAACGAAGGTTATATGCCGAAACCGGTCTGAACTAAGTGTATTATGATACTTCATTAAATATTCTGTTGTTCCAGTTGCCCTTGTGGTGCTGGCCTTTCTTTTGGAAAATCTGGTTTATGGTTAGGCCTTTGTGGTTGCGAGACACATGCGTGTGGACTGTGTGGTATTTGGTGTTGAGGGTTTTTGCCTCTGAGGTCAGGTCATGGAGTTCATGCGTATTTTTGCCTCTGAGGTCTCCTTTGTTTGGGTATGTTTTTGTTGAGAACCTCCACATATGTGGGTGGGTGTTATGTAATTGTGGGTGGTGTCTGAGGTGTAGTGATTGTGCTGATAACCTTCTCAGTGCCAGATATACTGGCTTGTGAGGGAGAGTGCATACACACTAGGTTCTTAATGTAATTGCATCTCTCTCAAATTGTGTTCCTAGGTGGTAATAGTATATGGTTGTCCATGTACATGAGGCAGTTGCTACACTGTCTCAGGATGCCCATATCAACCAGGCTGGCAGGAGAAATCATAGGTAAATGTCCATCTATATTTGTCAGAATCTGAGGGAGAGAGGCCAGGGAGTGCTAAGGAGTAGGCTTAAAGCCCGAGTGTTTAAACCAAAACTAAAAGGCTTACAATAACACCCACAATTTAAACAGGCTAAAAAGAAGCAGTAATAAATGCAGCAGAAAAGATGCAATTGAACACTTTAGAGAACAAGTAGCCGAAAAAGCAAGATGAAGTAATAGAACAGGAGAAGGAAGCACAAATACTGCAAAAGAAGCTGAATAACGTTTTTTTAGTTTTTTGTAGAGCAGAGAGGAAGAAAGGAGGCAAAGAAGATAATTCACGATTAAGAAACTAAGGGGGTTGGCCTTCCTAAATGTTCTTTCTGTATTAAGTAGAATGATCTAATGAGATGGGACTGGGAGGAGTGTTCCAGATCAAACTCTCACAGTAGGGATGGACAACTGCAAAGCCACCAAGTTTAAGAACAAGACAACAATAGGACAGGAGGGTGGGAAACTATCTTACAGCTACTAGCTACACTATTTTTAGGCAGAAAACAATACAGAAATATTTATCATCAAAGAAAAACAGCAGTGAGACAGTAAATGAAAGTTTTAAACAGAAAAAGGAGAAAGGAGACTAGAATGCTTTTAACTGCAAACAAATCAGTTATATGATACACTCCTTAGCAGGAAAATTAGAACATATGATGTTATGTGGTCCTATCTCACCTACATTCTTTACTTACGGGTTCGGAGCCACTCGGCCAACTTATTTCAAAGTCTCTAATTGGCTGGGCTAACCTGTTATCCCAAGATGCACCTCACCCTAGCCCCAGATCTCGTTTGCCGCTCGTAGAGTTAGGACGTGGTCTCGCTTGGCTGTGGCCAAGTACCCTTTTTCAAAACTTTTTGTAAGTCTTTAGCAGACTGTACTCTTGTAAAAAGCTATTTTAAAAGCTAGTTTTTCATTGTGAGTGTACCGTGTAAGTGAGTGGTGTGTTTTGTGGGTATTCCTCTGTTTTGGCAGGCTAGGCCCATTTAAATTAGAGGACCTAGTCCTCTCCTGTGTTTTTTTTTTTGTGTAAACTTGTGTTTTCTTTGTTTTTTTGGTCGGTAGTTAGATTTTCCTTGCTGCACCAAAGAAACGTTTAAATTAGAGTTTCCTTGGCTGTTCGTAGTTTGTTTTTTCCCGCCTTCCTCTTGTGTCTGTCGTCGGTTGAGTGGGTGCTGTGAATTACTATGTCTAAAGAGCAGAAAGAGCATAAACCCTATGGGTTTAAAAAATGCTCAAAATGTGGCTACAAGATGTCCATTACAGATGGGCTTTCTATCTGCGTTTATTGTCTTGGTGCTATTCACCTGCAAGAGTCCTGCAGTTTTTGCCACGCCTTCAGCCCGAGGGTACTGCAGGATAGAAAAAATAAGCTGATTTTGAAGGGCCTGGTTAAGCCTTCTTTTGAGGAGTCCTTAGACTCTTCTTCTAGTACAAAGTCTAAGACTTCCAAGGCCAAGAAAAGATCTCCGGCTCCATCTGTCTCCTCGGAGTCCCCGGAGAAGGTTTCGAAAGTGGATAATGCCTCCTTGGCTCCCTTGTCCTCAGGGCTGCAGGAGGTATCTGTTGTGCTGGAGTCGACCTTGGTCCCAATATTATTGGAGCCTATTCGGAGCCAGTCACCCAGTGTTAGGCATGAGTCTTTGGGTAGGAGACCCCGATCTCCTTCTATTTCCTCTAAATCCTCTAGGCTGTCTGATTTGGATGTGGATAGGGTGGTCCAGAGGCTCCTGCAGTCGCCGGTGTTAGCAAAATTGTTCTCGGCTCCGACCCAGTCGGCTCCGGAGCCAGTCCCTATTCTTGTACCGATGATTCCTCCTCCGAGCACCCCTGTGTCGTTGGAGCCGGAGTGCTCTGCGCCAAGTGATGTTCTCGTGTCGGCTCCGATACCCCTTGCAAGTTTATCGGAGCCTACGTCGGCTCCAACCATGTCGGTTCCGTCCTCTGGTTTCGGTACTCTGGTTTCCTCAGTCGGACCCGAGGGGGATACCTCGGGGCTCTTGTCTGTTCCGAGCCTCCCTCTCGGTGCATTGGCTCAGGGAACCCCGACTCCAGTTGTGGTCTCGGAGACGGGTCGGTCCTCGGATTCGGGGGGACCTGCCTTTGAGGCCATGAGGAGTGCACTGGCAAGATCGTCAGTTACATCACCCAGATCGGTCACTCCTTCCCCTACACCCCAGCTAGAGCCTCTGATGCCCCCCTATCGGTCGATGGCGGAACCCGAAGGTCTGAGGATACCCCCCATGAGCGGTCCCCAACTTTCTGAGGGTCCCTCAGTGTCCCCCTAGAAAGAAGTTGTGCAAGAGGAAGCACATAGACTCCCAGGACGAGTTCCTCACTTCCAATACCGACCTCGAGGAGTCAGAGGGGTCCCTCAAGTCATCCTCCGATGATGTCTCTTTCTCCGACATCCTGGAGATCTTGAGGCAGAGAGGCGACTGGACGTCCAAGACCCCCTCTGAGGAGGAGTCGGTATTCCTCAAGACCTTCGGAGCTCAACCCTCCGCCTCCTGGGTGTCTCCACCCTTCGATAAACTCCTGGATTTGATTTGTCGAAGGGTGTGGGAGAGCCCTGATTCCGTGGAACCGGTGCCCAGATGTCCAAATAAGTTTCTTTCTGCTCCCCTGGGGAAAGAGTTCCTGACCAAAGGGTTTCCGTAGATGCCTTGGTGGCGGCGGCAGCCACTCAGCAGGAAGTTGCAGAGGCTTCTTCTTCCGTCCATCCTCCTAACAAGGAGTTCAGGAGTATGGACCGGTATGGGAAGCATACCCTGTCTTCAGCGACCTTTACTTTGTAGTCACTGAATTATCTTTGTCATTTTACTTGGCTCCAGAGAGATCTCCTTAAGGAGCTAGGAGACACTCTGATGGGTAACATGCCTGAGGCGGTAGCACAGACTGTTAATGCCCAGATGTCCTTCATGGATGCATCTGCAGTCATAACAAATGGGTTGTCCTGTCGTCAGGCAGCCCTTCGGTCGGCCGGATTCCAAAGTCTGGGTCCGGCTTCGGCTGATGTCGCACTCCACCCGACGTCATCTCTGCTGGTCTTCGGGTATAAAGGCATCAGCCGACGCCATTTTCCTCAGTCTTTCTTGCCGCGTGGCGCCCGAAGCAGAAGCTGTTCGCAAGTGTCGGTCGGTCAGATCCAGAGATTACTACTACCGAATACTACTTCGAAGACTTCTAAAAAGCTAAGTACCCCGTTGGGGACTCTTTCTTGCCTCAGCCGATGTCAGAAAAAGTCAATAACTGTTTATCTTGTGGGAAACAAATACCTCATAAAGATTTCCACTCTTACTGTCTGCCTTGCTTAGGCCCAGACCACGACGTAGCAGCCTGTTCGGCCTGTGCTTCCTTCAACCGACGAACGCTTAGGCGCCGGTCGGAGTTTGCTGAACAGTTTTTCGGCTCAGATTTTGCGTACATTATGCCGCCGGATCCTCCGACTACCCAAATTGTTAAAAACGCAAAGAAAAGACCGACACTCGCGGTCCGCGGTTTCGCCGAAACCACGGTTAAGCAAGCGCGAGTGTCTCGGTTTCGCCGAAACCGAGAAAACCGGTCAATCTTCAGCCGAATCCATGACTACTACTGAGGCTCCTGCTACCTTAGTTGAATCGGCCTCAGAAATTTTGCCTACAACTGTGGTTCCTAGTGATTTATCAGACACCATCCCTTTGGATGTCTCTACCCCAGCACGTGGTGCTGCTAGGCCTCCTGCAGCCATGTCTATTAAGGCCTTTGCCAGGGCTAAAGCAGCCAAAACTGCTAAATCAGTGCCTGTTAAGCCCCCCTCACACAGGCCCACTTCAAGTTCACAAATGCTTACTCTGGCAGAAGATTTAATATCCTTAATTAGGGATCCCAATCTCACCCAGACAGGGCCTCTCAGCCCCAGAAAAGAGACCTAGAGCAGAGCCCCCTGAGCCAGTGTCCTCTGATGATTCTGCGGATGACTCAGACATTACAGACCAGCCAGAGGCTCTTTTTTCTACTTATGAAGATTCCGATGCTGAAGAATCCATTCCAGCTGCCTCTCCACCAGAGGAATTTTCCTTTGGGGAAACCTTACATGCCATGAGAGAACAATTCCAATGGCAGGGACAAGATTTCTCAGATTCAAGAAAAAGGCTTAGGACTTTTCTGCACTTACCACAACATAGGCCCTTAGCTATACCTCCTGTACTGCCTGTTGTGGATGATGCATTTAATGATGTTTGCACTGCTCCTGATTCTTTACCTCCAGCCCCTGCCAAACCAGATAGATATTACAGGGTGCCAGACACTCATCACCACCTATACAAGGCCCCACTTGCAGATCCCGAAACTATATCCCAGGGGCCTAAGGCAGTAGCCTCGACCACAGCAAAAAACCCTATTCCTTCTGAAAGGGAATCCAGGTCCTTAGAGAGATGGGGGAAAAAAGTTTACACCTCTGCTACTCTCTGAGCTAGAGCTTTAAACTGTCAGTTTCATATGATCCAATACCAAGAGTTTATGCTTGATCAGTTAACTAAAAAACTGTCCTCTGATGAATCCTTAGATAAGAAATATGTATTAGAAATGGTGAATAACATCCAACAGGTTAGTAACCATTCCTTAAAATGTGGCTATGATGCACTGGAGGCTTCATTTAGATCAGCCATGACTGGCACAGTGATAAGAAGGCATGCATGGTTGAAAGAACAGGTCTTACCGGATCATGTTAAAGCAAAGCTGTTAGATGCTCCTATGGATAAGGCCAGTCTATTTGGTACACCTGCCCAGCAAGTAATGAAGAAAATGGAAGAAAAGGCAAAATCTGTGCAAACAGTTAAAGATTTCTTACAGGTTCAGCCCCCAAGGTTTAGCAGGAACTGGCCTGCCAAAAATTGGTCCTTTCCTGACTCCACAAGATCACAAAGGAGCAGGAACAGACGCTCTAGGGGCAGAAATCAATCCAGAGGAGGTGCCTACAGAGGACGACAGTGACAAGGCAATAACAGAGGCACAGACACAACCACTGCCACTGCAACAGGACAATCACAGTGACTTGACTCTGACTCCGCCTACCAGGGAGCAAATAGCAGCACCATTAGGCGGAAAGTTAGCCTTATTCTCGAAAAATTGGCACTATATTACAAAAGACAAGTGGATTTTGCAAACCATAGACCAAGGCTACCGTTTCCACTTCCACACTTTACCAGTAAAAAGAGGAATGCCAAACCTGCCCCCAAATCAAAAAATAGAAGCCCTGCACCAGATAGCGGAATTAATAAAGATGAGAGCTGTGGAAAGGGTACCAATAACAGAACAGGGCAAAGGATTCTACTCCAGACTCTTCCTAGTACCAAGAAAAGAGAAAAACTGGAGACCTATTCTCAACCTGTCCATCTTAAACACATTCATCACTGTCCCAAAATTCAAAATGCTGACCCTACAGCAACTTCTTCCCATGCTGGGCAAGGAGTGTTGGCTGGTAACTCTAGATCTCAAGGAGGCATACCTGCACGTCCCCATTCGACCAAATTGCAGAAGATACCTCAGATTTCTTGCAGGATCAGAGCATTATCAATTCTCAGCATTGCCCTTTGGCTTATCTACTGCGCCCAGAGTATTCACAAAATGCCTGGCATCAGTAATCGCTCACTGCAGAGTACAGGGAATCCAAATTTATCCATACCTGGACGACTGCCTGTTACAAGCGGACAACAAAAGCAAGCTGACAACAGATTTACAAAGGGTCATTTACTTGCTACAAGCCCTGGGATACACAGTCAATTTACAAAAGTCAAGGCTGATACCATCCCAGACAAGAACCTTCTTGGGCACGGAATTGGACACAGTAAAACAGATGGCATTCCTAACTGCAGAAAAACAAAAGAGCTCCCTCTTTACTTCTTGGCATTAACAAAGCAGAACAAACTAACAGCAAGAAAAGTTCTGCAGGCCTTGGGCTTCATGGCATCATGCATAATCTTGGTCCCACATGCCAGACTGCATATGAGAAAGTTACAGTGGTACCTAAAGAATTTATGGTCTCAACACAGGCACAGCTTAGAAACAGAAATACCACTAATCCCATGCTTAAAACAGGAGTTCCTATGGTGGGCTCGGGCATGCCAGTCAAACCCAGGCTTACCCTTCCACAACTTTCCAGCAAACCAAACCATCACAACGGATGCCTCAGACCTAGGATGGGGGGCACATATGCTGGACAAATGCATACAAGGACTGTGGACTCAGGACCAGCTGCACCTGCACATAAACCAAAAAGAGATGCTGGCAGTAAAACTGGCAATCCTAAAATTCAGACCATTCCTCAAAGAAGGCCATTTGATGATAAGGACAGACAACACCACAGTCATGTGGTACATAAACAAACAGGGAGGCACTCATTCTTACCCCCTATGCAGAATGACTTTGGACCTTTGGAATCTGGCTCTCAGCTACAACATCCAGTTACAGGCAATATTTGTACCGGGAAAAGAGAACACCCTAGCAGACATTTTAAGCAGAACCACCTCGGATGCTCACGAATGGATGCTACACCCGGACATCTTCAAGGCCATCGCAAAGAAATGGGGAATGCCACAAATAGATCTATTCGCTTCCCCACAAAATCACCAGCTCAAAAAATTCTGCACAAGGACATTCCACCCACTTGCATGGAAGGTGGACTCTCTATCCTTCAGCTGGAAAGGCCTGACAGCATATGCATTTCCACCTCTTCCCTTGATGCACAAGGTACTACTGAAAATCAAAGAGGAACGTCCAAGGATAATCCTGATAGCTCCGAACTGGCCAAGGCAACACTGGTACCCATTGCTGAGCAGCATGTCTCGTGAGAAAATGTGGTCAATACCCCTGATGCCTCTGATGTTAACTCAGAACAACTACAGCATCATACATTCAAACCTAAAAACCTTGCAACTGACTGCCTGGAACATCACATAGCAGTAACTAACCCAGACCTTCCACAAAGGGTTAAAGATATTATCCTTGAAGCCTGCAGACCTTCAACAAGAAGGAACTATGCAGGAAAATGGAAAAGGTTCGTCATTTGGAGTACTGAAAGAGGAAAAGATGTGTCGAACATAGATATTGCTAACATTCTGGAGTACTTGGCAGAGCTACTACATACAGGCCTGTCCTATTCCTCCATCAAGATACATGCATCAGCTATTTCAGCAGAATACAGCTTTGGTCCTCCCTGTCTTTTCACACCCTCTACTCAGGCAGTTCCTCAGAGGAATCAAGAATGTAAAACCTCCTAGGAAACCACCATTACCAGCATGGGACTTGAATTTTGTACTAGAAAAGTTGACACTCCCTCCGTTTGAACCAGCAGCAACAGCAGATCTACAACACCTGTCATGGAAAACTGCTTTCCTACTGGCAATTACTTCAGCAAGGAGGGTTTCGGAACTACAGGCCTTAATGGCAGTGCAACCCTTCCTAATCTTCCATCAAGATAGGGTGTCCATGAGAACTAATCCTACATTTATGCCTAAGGTGGTATCCAGAGTGTCTTTAAACCAGGCAATCCACCTACCTACCTTCTTTCCCAATCCACAAAACAGAGGTGAAAGAATAATGCATACCTTGGATGTACATAGACAGTTACGCTACTACTTGGACAGAACCAAAGGTAACAGAAAAACTGACCAGCTATTTGTGGCCTATGCAACAGGAAGGGAAGGAAAAGCAATCTCCAAACAGACAATCTCCAAATGGATAGGAAATTGCATAAGATTCTGTTACTCCTACCATGGAAAACCAATTCCACAGAACATAAGACCTCATTCTACAAGGGCTACAGCCACTACCACAGCTTTCTTAAGAGGAGTGGCAACCAAGGACATTATTGAGGCGGCTACTTGGACCTCCGTGCATACATTTGCCAAGCATTATAATTTACCTCTATATTCTAGATCTCGAGCAGGGTTTGCCACTGCTGTACTGCAAGGGATCCTGACTACACCGTAATTATTATTCCTCCTCCCCTAGTTTGGCTATGGTATTCTACCCATTTGTTATGACTGCAGATGCATCCATGAAGGACATAGTACAGTTTTGTACCTACCATAAATGTAGATGTCCGAACTAGATAGCATCTGCAGTCAGGATTACCCTCCCTCCTTCCCCTCTGCGGTACTCCTAGGGTATTTACCCTCCTAATAGCTAGCTGGGGGGGGAGTCTCTTATGGTGTATTTGTTTGTATATATGTACATACATGTTTATTTTTGTGTTTGCCTTCTACTATTTTGGAAACATTGGCATTTATCCAAAATTTAGCTTTCCAAGAGGGCAATTGGCATCTGGGGCAAGAAACACTGAGGAAAATGGCGTCGGCTGATGCCTTTATACCCGAAGACCAGCAGAGATGACGTCGGGTGGAGTGCGACATCAGCCGAAGCCGGACCCAGACTTTGGAATCCGGCCGACCGAAGGGCTGCCTGACGACAGGACAACCCATTTGTTATGACTGCAGATGCTATCCAGTTCGGACATCTACATTTATGGTAGGTACAAAACTGTACTTTGTCTACCCTTGGTTCCATTGTCAACTGATCCATGAGGCTCATATCCTATGCAGCTGAAGGGGCGGGTAGGGCAGCTAACTCAGGTGTAGCTCTCAGAAGGCAAGCCTGGATGCGCCTGTGTCATTTCGCGGAGGCCTTTAAGTCTTCCTTCACTGATGCCCCCTTTGATGAGTCCTCACTCTTCGAGACCAAAGTGAAAGACACCCTCACCAGATGCGAACAGGAGGGGAAGACCTTATCTGCCATAGGGGCCTGTTTCTCTCTTCCTTCTAGGCCTTTCCCCAAGGCTCAGAGAGGAGGGAAAATGTGGTTCAAGAAGTCACAGAAGTCATTCCCTGCCGCTCAAGGTGAGTCCCCCTCCAGAGGCAGAGGAGGGGGAAATTATTCTGGAAGATGCCATCCTAGAGGCACAGGAGGCCCCCACAACTCGGGAGACAGCGATTCCTTTTGCAGGTCTTCCTTTCAGCATTCCTGAGTTGTTGCCCAACTGTGCTGTTCCGGAGCCAGTCAGGGGCCGAATTTTGTTGCATCCGGAAGCCTGGGAAAGTATCACCCAGGATCATTGGGTGCTTCGAATAGTTACCGGAGGTTACACTATTCCCTTTTTATCAACTGCCCCTCCAGTCAAAAGAATCCCGGACGTTCCACCGAATCAACGGGATCAAGCAGCACTAGAAGTTTCAAAGCTGCTAGAAAAAGGAGTCATCCAACCAGTCCCCTCAGACCATATCGGATCAGGAACTTACTCAAGACTCTTTTTGGTGCCGAAAAGAACGGGGGACCTGAGACCCATTCTGGATCTCAGCCGATTGAATCACTACGTTCAGAAGTCCAAGTTCCAAATGGTCACTCTTCAGTCCATTTTTCCCTTGCTGGAAAAAGGAGTATGGATGTGCTCCATCGATCTCAAGGATGCCTACTACCACATCAAGATGGACAAGGCATCCAGGAGTCACTTACGCTTCTGGCTGGGAGCCAGTCACTTCCAGTTTTTTGCCCAGCCCTTTGGTCTCACCACAGCCCCCAGGGTGTTTACCAAGTGTTTGGCAGTGGTGACAGCTCACCTGAGACGTCGGGGATTCCAGGTGTTTCCATATCTGGACGACTGGCTTCTCACTGCCCCCACCAGGCATCTCCTCATTCAAGCCAGGGAGGCTACCATTACACTTTGTCAACAACTAGGAATTACCTTGAACTGGGAAAAGTCTGCCTTGCTGCCCTCACAGCATGTTGTTTTTATAGGTGCAGAGCTAGACTCTATTCAAATGCGGGCCTTTCTGCCACAAGAGAGGATAAGAGTCCTGCAGTCTCAGATTCATGCATTGTTGCCCCTCAAGAGAGTTCAGGCCAGGTTAGTTCTCCAGCTCCTGGGATCCATGGCTGCCACCATCATGCTGGTGCCTCTAGCCAGGTTACACATGCGGATCCTACAGTGGCACCTTTCGGCCCAATGGTCCTTTCAGAAACTTCCTCTTTTCCACTTGATACTTCTCACAGAATGGTGCAAACAGGACCTACGCTGGTGGCTATGTTCCACCAATCTGGACAAGGGGATGAGTTTTATTCCTATGTCTCCAGTGGCCACGATGACCACGGACGCCTCCCAGATGGGGTGGGAGGCATTATCTTGGCAGGACGGTCCAAGGCACGTGGCAAGATCATGAGGTACACCTGCACATCAATGTTCTAGAGATGAGAGCAGTGTTACTAGTGTTGCGGGCACTCCAAAGCTCTTTTCCTCTGGGAACGATTGCAGTTCACTCGGACAGCATGTCCGTGGTGTGGTACCTGAACAAGCAGGGGGGAACCAAGTCTTATCCCCTCTGCAGAGAGGCCACGCGAGTGTGGCATTGGGCAGTGTCTTCCCAACGGTTTTTAGTGGCAACGCACATTCCAGGAAAGACCAATGTGATACAGGACAGGCTAAGCAGAGCTATTCTGATGCCTTACGAGTGGTCCCTGAACAACCGAGTGGCGGTTCAAATTTTCAACAGGTGGGGTCAGCCTTGCTGCGATCTCTTCACCAGCCCTCTCAGTGTCAAATGCAGCAAGTACTTCACACTGATCCCCCCACAGGGGGAGTCACCCGGGGACGCTGTAGTCCACGATTGGCCCCCGGTCTGATCTCTGCTTTCCCTCCGTTTCCTCTGTTACCAAGAGTGATTCAGAAAGCCATATCCTTGGGAAGCAGGATGATTCTAATTGCTCCACACTGGCCTCGACAAGTATGGTTCCCCTTTCTTCAGCAGTACGCAGTGGACGGTCCTTGGACCCTGGACCCAGTGCCAGACCTACTGACTCACATGTCAGGACAGCTCCATCCCTCCCTGCGAACCCTCAGGTTGACAGCCTGGCTGCTCCACTTCCATCACTAGTTAGAAGACATTCTTTTTCACCTGAGGTGGTACACATCTTGTCTTAGTCTCATAAGTCTTCCACCAGAAGGATTTATTCCAGCAAATGGAAGAGATTCTCCATTTGGGCTCAGGCCCACGATTTGGACCCCTTCACAGCCCCAATTCCATCGGTCTTAGATTTTTTAGCCATGCTTTTCTGACAGGGCTCCGCTCCTGCTACCATTAAGATGCAGCTGGCTGCAATTTCCCATTTTCATACATCTTACGAGCCTTCTCTTATGGGCCATAAACTCTGTAAGTCCTTTTTGAAAGGCACCTGGTTACTTCGCCCTCCTGTTTCAGAACATGTCATGCCATGGGATCTAAACCTTGTATTACAAGCCATCACTTCACCGCCCTTTGAACCGGCTGCCACCTGTGAATTAAAATTTCTATCTTGGAAGACGGCTTTCCTAATAGCCATTATATCGGCCAGAAGAGTATCAGAGATTCAAGCTTCGTCCATTAAACCTCCGTATATGACCTTTCATAAGGACAGAGTTTCCCTGATACTTAACCCGTCCTTCCTTCCTAAGGTGTCATCCACTGTTAATCTTCATCAGTCTATTGAGTTACCAGTATTCTTTCCAAACTTTTCCAATAAAGCAGAGTTTAGATTTCACCAGTTGGATGTGCACAAACAACTAAGATTCTTCTTACACAGGACTAAGCATGTTAGGAAGTCTGATCAACTGTTTGTGTCCCTCTCAGAAAACAGAACAGGTTGTCCTGTTTCCAAGAGCACAATTTCTAAATGGATCAAAGATTGTATTTCCTTTATCTATTCGTCAGCAGGCAGAAATTTACCTTTTCCCGTCAAAGCTCACTCTACCAGGGCAGTGTCTACATCAATAGCTTACCATGCCAGGCTTTCATTGGATGATATTTGTGCTGCGACCACCTTTTGCCTCTCCTCACACCTTTATTACTCATTACAAGTTGGACGTGGCTTCTAGAGGATGGGCTTCCTTTGGTTCCATGGTTCTCAGGAGTATTTTCCTACGAGCCGCCCAGGATAGAGGTGCTGGGAACGCTGTCCCGTGAGTAATGAATGTAGGCAAGATAGGACCACATAACATCAGGTAGTTATGTACTCACCATAACGCTCGATGTATGTGGTCCATCTCGCCTCACATTCTTACGTACCCTCCCACCTGCCCCCTTCCTGTAGGATTTGGAGGAAAATTGGCTCTGAGAACCCTTCAATGTCAGTTGTTTTTTCTTTCCATTCTGGCTGGAGCTCCTTCCAGTGGTGGTTGTGTATGGAGTGTGACTGGAATGGCTGCAAACTAGATCTGGGGCTAGGGCGAGGTGCATCTTGGGATACCGGGTTAGCCCAGCCAATTAGAGACTTCGTGCTAGAGAAATAAGTTGGCCGAGTCGGAGCCGAGAACCTGTGAGTAAAGAATGTGAGGTGACATGGACCACATACATCAAGCATTATGGTGAGTACATAACTACCTGTTTAACGAATGGAGAAAATTTCCAGTCAATACTTTTCACACAGTGAAACTAGCTAAAAAAGCTTTACAAAAAGTGAGGCAGTAACAAAAGTGATTTAACAGGCCCAGTAAGGCAGACAATTGCAGTCTATATTGCACCAGTCATGGAAAAAGGGACAGCAACCGACGCAGGACCCAAGACTTTGTTAATCAGGCCAACTGAGGGCTACCTGCAAGCAGATAACCCAAATGTAATGACTGTAACAGTAAATACACTCGAACATCTACATTTATGGTAAGTGTACACAACTGTACTATTAGTTTGTAGTGATAAAATACAGTAAAAAGTAGGCAGCAGACAATAAAAAGTGCAATAAAAAGTAGGCAGCAGACAATAAAAAGTGCAATAAATGGTAAGAATAAGCAATAACTAGTAAAATAAGCAAGAAAACAGGATACTTATTGCTCTATATATACATATATGTATATATATATATATATATATATATATCACAGATCAGAGTTGGGGTCAGTGCCTCTCCTCCATTCAGCTCAGTGTGAAATAGCAGAAATCCTCACAAAGGGTAGGGCTTAAGTACCAAAAGGTTCAACTTGAAACAACTTAAAGAAAAGTTCAAAAGAACCAATGAGATGCTTACTCCAAGCCCTAGACCAGCCAGCCTTTACCAGCCAGTGGCCAATCAACACTATACTCTCATTAAAGTGAAGAATGGCTTCTGCTAATCCAAGGTGGCCTGGAAAATGTGCTCAGAACAACCAGCCACTGCAAACAAACAACTAGCCCCAGAGACAGCAGTCCTGAAACTGCACAATGCTACAGCTAATAGCTACACTATTTTAGGCAGAAAATACTACAGAAATGTGTATCACACCAGAAAAACAGCAGTGAGACAATAATTAAACTTTTATTCAGAAAAAGGAATGAGGAGGCTCTAGAGAATGATTTTAACTGCAAACAAATCAGTTATATGACACGCCCTTTGGCAGGAAAATCAGAAGAGACGCTTAACAAATGGGGAAAATTTCCAATCAATACATTTCACACAGTAAAACTAGCTAAAAAAAGCTTTACAAAAAGTGAGGCAGTAACACAAGTAATTTAACAGGCCCAGTAAGGCAGACAATTGCAGTACATGACTGCAGATTAGTTTACAGCAATAAAATACAGTAAACAGTAGGCAACAGATGGGCGTTCCTTCATTGAAGGTTGTGCATTAGGCCTGGCAAGCCAGCATGTAAAACTCTACTGCCAGTCATTAGCGGACCGGAGTTCCACTGTGACGACCACTAACCGGGAAAAGCCGAAAGACACAAACAAAGTAGGCAGCAGATAAAAAGTGAAATAAATGGTAAGAATAAGCAAGAAAACAGGGAGTTGTAGTCAGTGCCCCTCCTCCGTTCAGCTCTAATGTCACCACACCTACTAAGGCTCTTAGTAGTCCGAATGGAGAAATGATAAAATCAGCAAGCAAAGGAGAGTAGTATTGCTGGAACTGAATTCATCCTGACGTTTTGGAGAGTGCCTTCATGAGGTAGACCCTGTTCTCAGAAAAATCTAACCAAGATGACGCTGATATATAAACTGTATTTTGTATAGTCTATACCGTGGACAGAAATAGGTTAAAAAATGAAAAAAGACATCAGGATGCACAAGTCCCAGGATAAAAAAAAATGTGCCCAATCCTGGTATGCACACTGGTGCCAGGCCTGGAAAAAAAATGACAGTGTAGAATCCTCAAGATGTGGAAACATTCCTACAATGAGGTTAGACCAGGCTCAGGGGGAAGATGGCCCCCATGTTGTAGAAGGAAGTAGTAGTCCACAAAAAACACAAAAAATAACTGGGGGAAAAAAGCCATTAAGATGATACACTGGACTATTGAGGATAAGAAAGAAATTATGCATTTTTACTATTATGCAACAAGACCAGAATTTCCACATAGAAGATATTCAAAAAGATTAAGAGAGAAATTAGTGTAAAGAAAAGTACTTGGACAAGAAAAACTGTCAAAAGCAAATTTATGTTCATTAATATAACAGATCCATGAAAAACATTATATAGACCAAGAAACTTTAGGCCATCTGGAAAAAGAAGCGACTGAGGAAGTGTGAAAATATAATGAAAAAACCTAGAGATTTTTGAAAGGTATAAAAAAGAAAAATGGACATGGGAAAGGAACATGGTACAATAATTATGCACAGGAGAAAGACAGACTTATCAGTACAAAACAGCAGCTGCAGAGATATTTGTGGAGGAGTACAGGCAAAGGCATCCATAAATGGAAAATTACACAATACAAAAAATAAGATCACAATGGGGAATGTAGAACAGAAGATTAGTAAAGTAGAAGTTAAACAAAATAGAATCTGAAGTTATGGAATACCTGCAAAGTGAATGATTTAGTGTAAAAAGTCTAACACAGGAGAAATGTTGACAAGGGAAAGAACAAAAGAGATTTAATATAGTACAATATTTATGCAAAGAAGAAAGCAAACTAATCAATACAAAAAAGAAGCACCAAAGATATTTGAAGAGAAATGCTGGCAAAGACATCTGGATGTGGAAAATTTCACAATACAAAAAGTAAGACAACAGGGGGAAGTAGAAGAGAGGATCAGTACTGGAGATGTTAAAAAATAGAAACCGAAGATCTGATGTCAGTCTTCACATAGTTCTTGACGGTGGGTTCAGTTCCGTACCCTCGGAACTGACTCTGCCATTATTCCAGGTCACACGTACCAAAAAAATTCCTCAGATCTTTTTTGCACGTCAAAGTGCCAGACGCATCACCTGTAAGCTCTCGAGCAAGGAAGTTTTTTTTTTTTCTTCTGTAAGTGAATTCCTTTTATATATATTGAACTTTCCATTATTTTATCTACTTTTCATCTACCTTCTTCTTCCAGTTTCACTTTAGTGTGCATGCGACTCTGTTTCCTACCTTTTGGTAGTTTTCATATCATTGTTGGTATTTCTTCCTGTTACCTTTGGGTATTTTCTTTGTATCATTGTTTGTACTTGTACTTTTCTATTTACCTGTTCAGTTTAAAAAAAAAAAAAAAAAGTTTCCAGTTAGAATATTTTTTCTGCTATATCCTTGTGTGCATGTGTCTTTCTCTTAATTATGGCAGACAAGAAGACTAAAGGCACCCCCGGTTGTAAAAGGTGTCTTAAATGTGACAGGAAGATGCCCATTTCAGACAGGCATAGTCTTTGTGTTTATTGTCTTGGAGCTGTTCACCTCCAAGAAGATTGTGCTATATGTCATGGTTTTAGTCATCAGACATTAATGGAGCACAAAAACAAATTTACTTTGAAAGGCCTATTAAAACTGAATTTGACAAAGCTCTATCAGGGTCCAGACCAGAGAGCTCACCTTCTACGTCTTCTTCCTCTAGTAAGAGGGAGAAGCCTAAAAAGAGGTCTAATTTGGTTCTGGCTGTTCCCTCGGAACTGGTACTGAAAGTACCTAAATCTTCTTTGGTGCTGACAGCATCTTCAGCACCGACAACTCAAGCATCTCAGCCCTCGGCACAGTCATTGGTGCCATCCACAACATCGGTTCCTACCCAATATTCACCTTCAGTGGACCTCTTTACAGATCGCCCTCCAAGTCTGTTTTTGTTGAGGCATCCTCCCAGGTATCCCACCATTTCCTCTGCCTGATCCACCAGGAATCTCACTGAGTTGGATATTATGAAGATGGTCGAACAGCTCCTTGCGATGAGGGGACTGTCTTCAGCTCTGGTTCCTAGCGCTGGTACTGCAGAACTGAGTCCACATCTTCTCCAATTCCTCTTTTTCCTCCTCCAACTCCCACTGAGACTTCGGAGTCTATGGTGTCGACAGTTCTGGTACCGACTGCCTCGGAGCTGGTTAGAGCTCCTTCACTGGCAGCGATCACTACCTTGAGTGCTTTGGGTGTGTCGGACCCGGAGACCTCCCAGGGCCGTAACTTCATTGCAGGTTCCAGGGGATGATTTTGTCTTTGGTCTTTATGCCTCTCAGTGCCTCTCCATTTGTAAGCTCAGCCCCAGCTTCAGCCTCAGAGGGGGGTTCCCTCAGTGCGGCCTGAAACCATGGTTCCGCAGGAGTCTTTGTCGGTTCTGGGCTCCCATCCCTCTACAGGGGGCCTGCCTTCCAGGCCATGGAGAGGGCTTTGCCTATGGCAGGCAGTCAGTCATTACTTACCCCATTGACATCTGGTCTTTCTCTTCGACCAGAGGTTCCTCCATTCTCTTTCCTGGAACAGAGAGCATACAAGTCTCAGGATCTAGCCACTGTGGTTATGTCCTCTTCAGATACCTCTCTGGAACACCCCACCAAAGAGGTCCCTGCGAAGAGGAAGTGGAAGAGGAAGCACTTGGACTCCCCGCAGGAGTCATTTGCAGACGATACTGATTTCAATGAAGGGGAAGGTTCCCCCAAGTCTCCCCCCCCCATGATGTTTCCTTTGGGGACATCCTTGAGATCCTGAAAGAGAGGGAAGGCTGGTCTTCTACCCAAACTTCCTCAGAGGAATCAGTATATCTTAAGGCTTTTCATGCTCAACCCTCCACCTCTTGGATTTGTCCACCCACTGATGACTTCATAAAACTGATCGCTCAGCGGGAATGGAAGTCACCTGATGCTATCGAGCCAATCCCTAAGAGATCAGATTGTAAACTGTCAGCCCCCCCCCCCAAGGATCAACCACATTGGACTAAGGGAATTCCAGTGGACACCATGGTGGTAGCAGCAGCCACTAAGAGGGAACTTGCAGGTGAGACTCCCACTATCTATCCCCCTAATAAGGAAACTGTGGCTATGCGTATACACTTCATCGACCTTCATCCTAGGTCCTTGAATTACATGGCACATTTTACTAGATTACAAAGGGATCTGATAAAGGAACTTTCAGAAACCTTGTCAGGAGCCATAGCTAAGGGAGTTTGAGACAAAGTGACTTCTCAGCTCGCAACCCTAGAATCGATATCAAACTCGTCTATGAGGCTAATTGCACATGCTGCCAAACGGTCAACAAGAGTAGCATGTTCAGGCATAGCCAGCAGGAGACACACCTGGATGCGCTTATGTGACTTCATGGAGCCATTTAAGTCTTCTTTTGTCAACGGTCTGTTTGATGGAACATCCCTATTTAGCCCAACAGTAAAGGATACTCTAGCCAGATGTGAAAAAGATGGAAAAACTCTGCCATAGGCATATGCTTCTCCACTCCCCAGTGATCTTATTCCAGGAACCAGCAGAGTGGGAGGCTATGGTTTAAAACATCCAAAGGGCCTTTCCAGGACACTCGTGACAATGACTTCCCCCGGGGCAGAGGGGAAAGTAATAACGGAAGACTCCGAGGAAGAGGCAAAAATGGCCTGCAGAGTCAGGGTTCCAGGGATCCTTTCTCTGCAAACTCTTAGCATTCCTATAAGGAAGCCCAATTGCCATCCTCTGGAGGCAGTCAGGGGGTGATTATCCCTGCACCAACATGCCTGGCTAAAGATAACAAAGGTCCTTTTGGTGCCGAGATCATAACCAGAGGTTACAATGTCCCCTTTCTAGTTCATCCAAAACCTACGACCAAAATCGCAGATGTTCCACCCACTCACAGGGAAGCAGCAGTCTTAGAAATTCAAACACTGCTCGACAAAAGAGCCATCCATGCATTCCCACCAGACCAAATAGGATCTGGAATCTACTCAAGGTTCTTTTTAGTGCCAAAGAAGACAGGGGACTGGAGATCAATCTTGGATCTCAGCAGGCTGAACAGGTTAGTTTAGCAGACCAAATTTTGGATGATCACAGTGCAGTCTATTCTCCCATTTTTGGGAAAAGATGATTGGATGTGCTCTACAGATCTTCAGGACACATATTGCCAAATAAAAATAGACAAATGGTCCAGGAGATATCTCCACTTCTGGCTGGGAGCCAGTCACTACCAATTCAGAGCACTGCCATTTGGTCTCATCACAACCCCCAGACTGTTCACTAAATGCATGGCGGTGATTGCAGTTCATCTCAGACTGCAAGGATACCGGTGTTTCCATATCTAGATGACTGGCTCCTTACTGCTCCCACCAGGTGTCTCCTCAAAGAGGCTCGAGATTATACTCTACAGATCTGTGCCGATCTAGGCATTACCGTAAACTATGAAAAGTCCAAGTTACAGATATGCCAACAGTTAGAGTTCATTGAAGCTGAGATAGACAAGGTCACAAGCACCACATCCCTACCCATAGAAAGACTAAAAGAATAAAAGGTCAAGTCAGCCAGATTGTCCTCAACAACAAAGTACAATCAAGGCTTCTACTACAAGCCCTAGGGTCTATGGCAGCTTCTATCACCCTAGTTCCATTAGTGAAATATCACATGAGAATCCTTCAGTGGCTGCTAGCATCTCAATGGTCAATGTTAGACCAATCAGTGTCTCACTTGATCACAGTTACCAACTGACACAAACAGGATCTTTAATGGTGGCTTCACTCCAGCAAAATTTTGATGGGCTGTCCCTTTGTTCCCTCTCAACCCCAAGCCATAGTGAACACAGACGCATCCCTGATGAGGGGGGGCATTATCTGAGAAAGACAGTCCAAGGCACTTGGTCCCCTCTGGAGGCCAACTTGCATATCAATGTTTTAGAGATGAGGGCAGTGCTGTTAGTGTTGCAAGCATTTCACCTAGCCCTCCCCTTGGGAACAATTGCAATTCAAACAGACAACATGGCAGTAGTCTGGTACATCAGCAAACAAGGTGGAACCAGATCCTACTCTCCCTCAGAAAGCCCTCAGAGTTTGCAATGGGTGAGTTCATCTGACCCCTTTCTCATAGCAATGCACATTCCAGGGACCTTCAACGTGATTGTGGACAGATTAAGCAAGACTATTCTAATGCCTCACAAGTAGTCTCTCAATCCATCTGTGGCAGAAAAGATATTTCGCCAGTAGAGACAGTCTTGCTGTGATCTGTTTGCATCCCCTCTGAACAAGTGCAGCAGCTACTTTGCCCTGATCCCCCTCCGGGGGAGTCACCGAGAGATGCTCTTCTTCACGATTGCCCCCCCCCCCAGTCTTCTGTATGCAATTCCCCTGATCCCTCTTGTATCTCAATTTCTAATAGCAGTCAGGTCAGGGAACAAGATCATCCTCATTGCCCCATTTTGGCCTTGAGAAATCTGGTTTCCTTTCCTTTAGCCTCATCTAGTTCAGAAACCTTTAAGCCTGGATCCATCTCTGGACCTCTTGTCCCACCCAGATGGATTGGTTTACCCCAATATACACAACCTCAAGCTCACCGCTTCTCCAATTCCCATGATTGCCAGGCATTCCTCTCTTAGTTCCATTCAATGAATCATTTTGGCCGGTCACAAACCCTCTTCAAGAAAATTTTACCTTAGCAAATGGCATAAATTTTCTCTGTGGATGTCCAAATCTCATACTGACCCATATTCATCTTCAGTCAAGAAGATTTTAGACTTTTTGCCATCACTGTTTGAAACAGGAGCCTCAGCATCTACCATTTGAGTGCATCTAGCTGTGATCTGCAACTTCCACTTGGGTCTGAATGGCTCTTCTTTGTCCCATAAACTTTCCAAAGCCTTTTTGAAGGCTTCCATGATGCTCAGACCCCCATGTAAGGAACCATTAGCACCTTGGGATCTGAGTTTAGTTCTACAATCTCTTAATTTATGCCCCTCTGAACCTTCAGACAAATGCAATATAAAATTAATCTCTTGGAAAACATTGGTTTTGGTAGCAGTTACCTCAGCAAAGAGAATTTCAGAGATTCAAGCTTTATCGTATAAACCTCCTTATATAACTTTTCATAAGGATAGGGTCTCTTTGAGAACTAACCCATCCTTTCTGCCAAAGATAGTTTCTGAATCCAACCTTAACCAGACTATTCAACTTCCAGTTTTCTTCCCCAGTTATACTAACAAAGGTGAATATTCTCCCCATTTATTAGTTGTACATAGACAACTCGTCTTCTATTTACACAGAACAAAAGATTTCAGAAAATCAGACCAATTGTTTGTTTCCTTTTCTTCAGTGGCAAAAGGGAAACCAGTGTCCAATGTTACCCTAGCTAAGTGGATTAAGGACTGTATTACCTTTGTCTATAACAAAAGTAATTTACCACTACAAAGGCCTGTTAGGGCACATTCCACTAGAGCAGTAGCTGCATCTTCAGTGTGTGACTCCAAAGTTTGTCTAGATGAAATCTGCACAGCAGCTACGTGGGCTTCTCCACATACCATTATTACTCATTACAAACTGGATTTGGTCTCTAGGAGAGGGGCATTCTTTGGCTTGATGGTCCCTCAGGAATATTCTTTCATGAGACCTCCCAAGATTCAGGTTGCTGGGGATTCTGTCCCACTGTCAAGGACTATGTGAAGATTGACAACATCAGATAAAGAAGTTATGTCTTACCATAACGTTGCATCTGTGTTGTAGATCTTCACATATCTTTGACATACCCACCCCCTTCCCCTATCCCATGTTTTTATTATGATGGATCAGGTTCCTCAGTGACAGAGGTTCTCTTTCTGGACTCAGATAACGTTTCTCCTTTTTCTGTGGTACTTGTTTGTCACTTTTTTATGCAAACTCAGTCGGAGGTAATTTGGTAAGGATCCAAAAAAGGAGTGATACAACTCTGAAAAACCAATAATCCACAAAAGAGTTGTATAGGAAGTAAAACTGCCACAATCTCAGTCCAAAAATGTTGCCGTGAATGAATATGAATGAGTTCAAGTCCAGCACTGAATTTATTAACGCTCTTTTATTAACAAACTGCGTTTTCGTCCCAACACATTAGGACTTCATCAGATACCTTTGTTGTTAGCCGTCTGTGCTCTTTATTTCTATTTTCTCGTTTCAAACCCTTTAGTTCTGGTAGGGACTGGCTAGCTCTGCTACATTTGTTATTTCAGAGCAGTAGTACACCTGAAGAAAAGAAAATGCAAACCCTCAGAGAGAGAAAAAAAAAATCACTTGAGCAATTTGGATAATACAACGTGCCATAACTACACCAGGTCCAAAATTAGATAATTTGGTAAGGAGCATTATGTGTAGAGCTGAGCTTGAAAATTTTTTTGGTATACCAGAGCTGGAAAAACGGCCGAGTCATTTCCAAGAATTCGGAACCAAACCCATTGTCAATGATATGTGAAGATCGACAACACAGATGGAACATTATGGTAAGACATAACTTCTTTTTATGGAGTACCTGTGAAGTGAAGGATTTAGTATAGAAAAATCTGGCAATGTCACAGCATGCGTCTCCAAATTAAGGAGAAACAGGTGAAATAGGATGCTTCTGATTACTTGCCACATGAAGATGTTCTGGAGCCTTCATTAGGAAACCAGTACAAAAGTTCAGTTGGAGTTGTACAGCAAGGGAAGGAGCAGGAAACTAGCAACTCTGATGTAGTAAATGTTGTGGATTGTTAGGCCAGTGAGTTCTTATATGAAAGAACAACAGATGATGCAAGATGCAGCTGAACAGAATATGTCACAGGAAGATGTTCTGAAGCTTTCTTTAGAATGCCCACAGGAAGTGGAGAACAAAGAATTATCCTCAGTTTATAAGAAAACGATTTAAGGGAAGAGTTGCTTGATTTAATATAGATGGATATGCATATTAAAATTGATGAATGAAATAGATTACAAAAAGTAAATAAGGCCCAAAATGTTAGAACTCTGATAAAATAGATGAGCACAGTAATCAAGACTATTAACATAAATTCATGTGATATAACACAAGCAAATATATTACTGTGCAGCTAAACTAATAACAGATAAAGTCTAACTACAAAAATAAAGAGTAATAAGGGAAAGGAGAAGACATAAAATGTCATCATGAAAGTAATGAATACAGGAAACTATAAAACAATTAAGACAAAAAGTGCCACTGTTAGAAGAATTTAGAAGAGGGAACAGATAAAAAAATACTTAGATGTGATAAAAGCAATGCACAGTATCAAAACAAACCAGAATTTAGCATATGCTATTGCAAATAATAAACTAAAGATGTTAGCACTGGCAGAAAAACCTAGTAGATATGCAGATAAATACAAAGGAAAAGTACAAAATAAGCAATTCATTGATTATCCAAAAATGTTTTCTAGAGAAGTAGGAAAACAAAGCAAAAGGAACAGAAACACCACATACAAAAAAAAAAAAAAAAACAGAAGAAGACATAGATACACTTTGGATAAATATTTATGAAGACTCTGTGAAACATAATAAATATATTGAATGGATAGAAAAATTAGAAGAAACAGTAAGGAGTTCAAATGTACAGGGTATGAAATTGGATGAATTAACAGCCAGAGAAACTGAAACAAAATTAAGAAAAGCTCCTAACTGGATAACCTCAGGCCCAGACACAGTAACTAACGGCTGGCTAACAGTATTAATATCTTTACACAAAGATTTTGTCCTGAGTAAAAAAACTACTTCTATGCGCATCCTGAACAGACACTAACCTGGTTAACAGCAGGAAAACTGACACTCGTCCTTAAGGGTGAACTTGCAAGCCATCCTAAAAACTATAGACCAATAACTTGCCTTGCGATGATGTACAAACAATATACAGAAGTTGATGCAGACAGAGTTTTGGTCATTTGGAAGAAAACTTGATCATGGCAAGAGAGAGAACAGTAACACAAGATAATCTGTTGTTAAATAAAGCCTTAACGGAGAATTGTAAAAAAGGGAGAGAATTTAAGTATATCATTGATAGATTTAAAAAAGCATTCAGCAGCATCCCATATTAATGGATAAAGGAGTTCTTACAGATACATAAGATACATCCTACATAGATCAATTACATTACAGTGACCAAACAGTGGCAGACCACTTTGCAATTAAGCCATGACAGAGAGTAAATTATTATCTCAGGGATAACAATTCAGAGGCGGATATTCCAGGGTGATTCTTTATCACTGCTGCTGTTTTGAATTGACCTCAACCCATTAAGCTCTTTACTTAACAGATTATGTCATGGTTAATACTTGGCTTCCAGAAAACAAGCTTAAATAAAGATTTCTCATTTACTTTATGTGGATAACAAAACTGTATAGTTCAACAGATTTGGAGCTGAAAGCACAACTCAAGTGGTTACAACTTTTTCAGAAGATATAGGAGTGATATTTAGTCTTGATAAATGTGCAAAAACAATGTTTAACCAGGAAAGTTGCAGTACCAAGAAAATATCAATCCAGACAAGAATGTGATATAAAAGAATGTGAACAGGAAGGAGTGTATAAATATTTGAGAAACGATGAAGGATCATCAACAAAACATGAACAAATGTGAATAAAACTCAGTGTGGAATACTTTGGAAGACTAAAACTAATATTGTAAAAACCCCTTGACATCTTGGAATAAAGTCTAAGCTAGAGACCAATTTGTTCTTCCTGTTTTAACTTGCAATTTTGGTGTGACTGACTGGTCCCAAAAGGTATGGAATCTGCTGGACAGAAAAACAAGAAAAATGCTTCACACTTATCAAATGATATATAAAAATCAGTGGATACCAAGATTATATATTGATAAGTTCATAGGAGCCTACTAGGCTAGCGGCACTAGAGCCTTTAAAGCTTGGCCATGTTAAGCCCAAGTATCCCCATTTGTTCTTTTTTGGGTAGTTAAGAACGAATTTATGAACAGAGCAGGTCTGTGATCAACACCAGTTACCCCTGTCCATGCGGGACAAGGCAAATTTGCAGTCTCTCATCCAATCATCTAGATTGCATTTGAATAGGGTCAGTGAGGAGATCTGTTTTACACGAATAGGGAAAAGGCAGTCTCTGGGAGACAAATATGTCTCTTCAGCATGATCTGTTAATGTCACAAGCTTGGTTGAGATCTCTAGAGTGAGTGATTCTTGAGTCATTTCACTTGCAGATGTGCAGCATTTCCATTAGAGCAGGGCTGGAGATTGCCCTATTGTCCAGGCACAAGTCACCTCTCAGCAGCCTATAAGGCACAGAGTAAAGTGAAAGGGCTTTCAGCCTGTCCACGTGGGTCATTGTTTAGAGTCCCTGTATTTTCTTAGTGAGAAACCTGTAATGTCTCTCCAGCTGCTGCAGGTGTCTGGTGAGATATATGCAAAAGGGTGCATTATGCTGTATTAATGGTCTGGTGAGAGTTGAGTACAACAGAGCTATAACATCCCTTGACCTGGATGCTGTGCCCCTGTTTATGAGGTGTACTACTTAGAAACTCTTTCTTACCGCTGTTGATACATTGTGGTCAAAGTTCAGATTGCTATCAACCTTGGTTCCCTAGTCTCGCACCACTGGGTTGGAACATGGAGGGGGGGGTGTTAGTATTGTAATTTGTAGGAATTCCATTTTGCCAAAGGAAATAAAAATGCATTTTTTGCATTTAGTTTTAGAAGATGGCTTTGGCATCAATCATTTGTTTGTGTTAGCCCTTCTTGTAGTATGTTGACATCATTGGGGGACTCAATGATTGCTCCCAGTCTGGAGTTGTCAGTGAACCTGGTAAGCCAAAGGCCGTCTGCTTTGGCCTGGACTTCTGAGAAATAAATGCCAGATTTGCTTTGGGATATGGTAGGTGGGGATGGGGGGGGGGGTGAAGTTTGCGCTGAATCTGTCAGCTAGCAGGTTGGCGATATCTTCCTGTGTTGTATGAGAGATCCCATCCACAACCAGTTCAGCACATAGCTGGACATACCCTTTTAGAATTCAGACATAGTTAAAGAATGCAATGACAAAAACAGCAATCCAGGACCACCACAGCTTCGGATAGGAAAACTTTAATAAAAGGTTAGCGCTTTCATGCCAATAACACAGTACTTCATCAGATAAAATACAAAGAAAAAGAACTCTTTATAATATAATCAATTAATCAATGTAACAAATTTGTGTTCTCTTAATAAAGGTTTTAAAGGCACATAGACATTAAGTCCAGGGCTTCTATGTGCCTGCAACTTCATAATCCATTTACTTTCAGCCTTCTCAATAAAATTGCAAGAGGATGGCAGTGAAATTAGGACTGTAAACCAAACCACAATTCACTCAGAGCCACCAAATAAGAGACCAAGTTGCTGGAAGTAATTTATTCAGTCTGAACAACACACAAAATTAACTCTGCTTGTATTACTTGGCGTTTTCATTAAAAAACCTCATTAGATACAGAATAAAGTGCCCGCACATGATTTAAATAATAAAAGCACAATCAAGAACAAAATGCTATTGGACCAGCCAAAAATTAATCAATCTACTCTCACCAATAAGGTTTACAAGTTAATATAAAAACACATATTAAAATCAGTGCAATTAGTATTGTGTTATTATTATGTGTTTTTATATTAACTTGTGAACCTTATTGGTGAGAGTAGATTGATTTTGGTTGGTCCAATAGCATTTTGTTCTTGATTGTGCTTTTATTATTTAAATCATGTGTGGGCATTTTATTCTGTATCTGATGACGTTTTTTAATGAAAATGCCAAGTAATACAAGCAGCGTTAATTTTGTGTGTTGTTCAGGCTGAATAAATTACTTCCAGTGACTTGGTCTCTCATTTGGTGGCTCTGAGTGAATTGTGGTTTGGTTCTCAATAAAATTGTTCAAATCAACACCCCTCTTGTCAACATAAAACTTCTGTAATACTAAAAAACAAAAAGAATGATCTTTAAAAACTTGAACATGCCTATACAAAGCACTACTGTCATCTTTATTTCTTATATAATCAACATGTTCTAAAATACATTCCTTTAAAGTCCTAATGGTTTTGCCTACATAAAAACAACAGCATTTTGTGCATGAAACAAGATATATAAGATGTTTACTAGTGCAGTCTGCATAAAATCTAGGGTTAAAAACAAAACCATTAGACGGATGTGTAAATGTTTTAGTATCTGAAATGTGTTGACATGCAGTACAGTTCCTGCACATAAAAGTACCCAATCTATCAGAAAGAGATAAGGCACCACTCCTTTTACCATAACAGAGCTGCCTCTTGAGAGACATACCATTCTTAAAACAAAAATGTGGCATAACACCTACAACATCAGAAACAGAACTATCTGAGGTAGGTATGGGCCAATTCCTGCATTTCACATCACAAATATCCCCAGTATTACTAGTAATTACCAATCTAACATAATTCCTGTTAGATACTCTAGTCCTAACACTATGATTATCTTTAAAAAAAAAATGGTCTGGCTGAACCCGACCTAACTTCTCATTTTATCCATAGCTGAATTAACCTCTCTGGCAAAATAACCTCATACTTGTAATTCTTGTTGCAATGTACCTAAAGCAGTATCTAAAGCCTCATTACTGGTATGTAATCTTGAAGTACTAAAGACTTGATTCCTAGCTATGTTCTTAAAAACATGAGCAGGATGCATACTATTGTGATGAAGTAAAGTATTCCTTCTACAAGTTTTCCTAAACACTGGGGTTTGTAACCCACTAACATCTTTATATAAATGTAAAATCACCAAAATTTATTTCAGCAAAGCTTTCGGGGTTCCTCTTCCTCAGTGCTATAACAAAACAATTTCAATTCACATTTAAATAATGAGAAAGTAATTGATCATATGACACAGCCAACCAATAGAAACATTTGAAAAGCAAAAACATTTAAAGAACATTTAAAATTATTTAAAAATGTCTCAATTACTTTGAAATAGTTTTGTTATAGCACTGAGGAAGGGGAAACCTGAAAGCTTTGCTGCAATAAATTTTGGTGATTTTACGTAACTGTGTTCTTTTTTATCTTGGACTTTGGATTTTGCTTACTGAACACAGTGCACCACAGTGTTTCTCTTTTATTGACTGGATCTTTATATAAATGAACATCTAAAAAAAAATCTATACATGTCACGTGTATTAACAGTAAACCGCAAAAAGCTGGTCGTGGACTCAAGGTAAGTAACAAATGAATCCAACTTAGAAATAGTTCCACATCCCATAAAAAGAAAATATCGTCCACAAATCTCCTAAAAAACTTCAGTTGTGATGAGTATCTGTGGACAGAGAAAACAAATTCCTCTTCCCAGTTAGCCATTATAAAGTTGGCGTAGCTATTGACACAAGATGTGTCCGTAGCTACGCCAACCTTCTGCAAATATATGTACTCCTCAAACATGAAGCCATTGCTCTCCAAGATAATGTCTAAAAATGTATAAATCAAAAAAATTGTCATGAGAAAAATCACTATGTCTGTGCACAAATAACCTCACTGTCTCAACACCTTCAATAGTAGGTATGACTGTAAAAAGCATATTCACATCAAGTGTAACCAATAAACAATTAGAAACATCATGAACCAAATTATATTCATATAAATCATGTAAACAATGCTGTGTATCCTTAAGAATAGTATCTATCTTATTACCTACAGTTCTTAAATTATGCTGTACAAAAACAGACATGGGTTCAGTGATCTACCCATTACCCGAAACAATGGGTCTTAAGGGTGGATCACTACTTTTCTTAGGTACCTTAGGTAACCCATGAATCACAGATAGAAGGGGGAACTCAACAGTAAAGTAATCATATAAGTCTGGGTCTATCATCCTATCCATAAGTAAATCATACAATTTGTCACGTACATATTAAATCAACCTTTTCAAAGAGGCAGGTTGCAATTTCACATAGATACATTCATCAGACACCATAGTAAACATCTTCTGTATATACAACACCTTATCAAACACAACAATGCCCCCCCCCCATCAGCAGGTCTAATTTGAATATTATCATTCCCTCTTAACATTGTCAGAGCATCTCTTTCAGTATTAGTCAGATTCACAAAATGCTTATTACATTAAGAACCACATTCAGCATATAAACTAATAATATCTTGTTCATATTTATTCACAAACAACTCTATAGATGGTAACTGGGACAAAACACACCTAGGTTTCTTATGCAAATTAACACCACTGTCAACAGGAAAAATGTTTTTTAACATGACATTACAAGCAAATAAACGCAGTTGTAACAATTTCAACAGGATCTGCTTTAAAGGCAGGTATAAAGGAAAGTCCATGGTTTAACACTAACCTGCTCAGCTGTAAGCTGAACAGAAGAAAGGTTGAAAACTAACGTGTTCTCGACTGCTTCCAACCCTGTTTCTTGTCCGTTCCTACTTCGTAGGATAATTTCTGTTTCCTCTTGTCTCCCCATGGTGGAAAATCCTTGATGGCCACTGACAACAATGGATAAGGAGCTGGTGTCACTACGAGACTTGCTGAATGTTTACGTTTAGCTTCTTGGCTCTCAATTGCATCCGCGGACGGCCCAGCCACTATCTTAGCTGAAACAGAGGCTCCAAGGGCTTCCGATGATGTCATCATGCTCACAGACAGCAAAGAGGTGTGTCTAGCCTCTCGTTAAGAAGATTGACAAGCAGTTCCATTAACAATTACTGAAGGGGCGTGCCTATCAGCAACAGAAACTACATTCAACGTAAAACCTGTTTTTATTAACATTAGGTGTTTCACTCAAAACATTCCTGTCATCTTTCGGCCAAACAAAAATATGGCCTTTACTAAGGTCAGCAAAGTCACGATTCAATTTTTTACCCTTCAGTGCTTTCAGTTTGTTTTCATAAACCGACATATTAGTAAAAATCTCATCAAGTCTCATCATATACAAGTCAGGTACATCTCTGAAAGTCATTTCTTTAAGGAGCACATCAACCTGTTTGGACAAATCATCCTCCACAGGTTTAAAAAGGTTAATTAGTAGGTGCATATAGTTAAAACTAAGCTCTATATTTAACTCCTGCTACTTCCGTAATAGGTCTGGATAAGCAGTTCCTTGTGTAGGCATCCGCAGTACCCTTAAGCCTCTGGGCACCAGCTTAAAATGTACACAGGCTTCAAAATGAAGTCGCTGCCATTGGTATCGTTTGTCTATATAACTTATTTTCAAGCTCTTTAAGTCTATTAAGTAGTTAGTAGTAAGTAGTTAAAAAATCAAGCAGACAAACGCTAATTAAATAAGTGTCGTTTTTACTTTGCCGCTCCGTTTGTCTGCTAGTTTTTTTCTGTTTCAGTTTAAAAAGTTTTAGTGTTCTTCTTTGTTGGTTATAAGTAGTTAAAGAATGTCTTATGAGTATCCCTGGCTAGGGATGCAATTTTTAGTTTTGTAATTTGCTTTAGAAGACTTTACAAGATTTCTGATTTTCCTGTTTAGGCTTAGGAGGGAACTATTCCTCTGCAGAGTGATATCCCTCTTGCTTTTGGACAACAGTTTTTTTCCTCTTGTTATATAATCTGTTTATACTTGAAGTCCACCACGGTGGCTTGTTTTTACGGGAAGACCTGATTTTGATATGGTCAAGTACAGCAGAGGTTATGCAGTCGGTTAAGTGTCTGTACAGGGTTTATGCATACACTTCTGCATAGTGATCATTAGTGTCTGTGATTGTGGGTAGTATGAAGCTTTTTATACCATCACTTAGTACGCTGTAGTTTGCTTTGGTGAAGTTTTTTTATAATTTTTGTTCTTGTGAGGGTGTCAGTTCCAGTAGTTACTTCAAACGAGACTGATTTGTGGTCTGACCTAACCAGGGAGGGCATCATACAAAGGAAAGTACAGTGACTCCACACCATGTTGGTGAGTACCATGTGCACACATTAGCACTCCTAGTGGTGGTGCAGACTCTCTGTTCCAGAGCATTTATGTTAGCAAAGTCCAGGAACCTCTGGGTGAGTGTGTTTTTGCTCATGTATGTCCCCAGTCTAGGGAAGGATAGATGAATTCTCCCATGACTAAGGTTTTGGGCTGTATGGTGGGGGATTCCAGTAAATTGAGGTAGGCAATGTACTTATCCTGTTTCTTGGTGGGGAATCTACACCTAGAAATGATGTGGTGTGGTACTTTCCAAGTTGTTAATTGGACATGGAGTATTTTGAGAGAGTCATGTTGTTTGACCAGTCTCGTAGTTTATATGGTTTTAATGAAGCTGGATACATCTCCATCTTTGGTTCCCTCATGCTCATTTTGAGGTCTGAACATGTGGAAGGCGTTGTAGCCTTGCACGGCTGGGGTGCTCTCTGCAGCCTTGAACCATGTTTCGGTAGTTGCAAAGATGTCAGCACCCTCCAAGGTGAGGAGTGCTTCCAGGGAGTGCAGTTTTGTATTTAAACTCCTAGCATTAAGCAGCATGATCCTGAGTTTGTCTTGATTAGAATTTGTTGTTTTGACATTGCCTATAAAAGGCACTATGGTGGAGGCAATGGCCTTTGTCAATATCCAAAAGCCTAGGGGGGACGGGTGGAGACCATCTCTAGCAAAGCAGTGAGGTCTGTCTACCATATTCTCCCAGGCTGACAGATATTGGATCCCCCTGGACTGACACCAGAAGCCAAGCCAATTGTTGAAGTCAATATTTTTTTGTTTATATTGTGGCATCGTCCTGCTGCGGTGGTGATGCTGTGGTAGCGTTGTCGCCTCACAGTTAGACGTTGCCCGTTCGATTCTCAGTTAGAGCGTCTTCTGTGTTGTGTAGCGACAGGCGTTCCTTCGTTGAAGGTTGTGCGTTAGGCCTGGCAAGCCAGCACGTAAAACTCTACTGCCAATCATTAGCGGACCGGAGTTCCGCTGTGGCGACCCCTAACCGGGAAAAGCCGAACGACACAAAAATTGTGGCATCGTCCTGGGTAAGGATAGGATAGGATACTGTTTAGGGCTGGGAACATACCTGTTTGGGACACATAGTCAGAGTTCTGTCACTTCTCTCTTCAGATAGTCCAAAGAGGTACATCTCAAGTTATTCACTCCAACATGTACTATGACAGAGTCATAATGGTACTTGTTGTTGAGTGACTTGAGTGCATGTGTGATTTGTCAGATACTGGCACCTGATAGGCAGCTGACAGTGACCTTCTTGTCCACTCTGGTGAGGGGGACATCTGTGTGTCTCACTATGGAGTCAACTATGACCAAGAAATTTGATGTGCTTTGCCTAAGGGACTTACTTGTTGAGACAAGAATGTGTGTGTTGATATGTGTATTGGTTTCTTTATGCTTAGTGGTGAGTGTGGGTTGGTGTGCGTTTGGGAGGTCTCTGTTCTTTTGGTAGGCTTTTAGTGAGTTCCTCCACATATGTGGGTTTGTGTGTCATAACTTTAATTTGTGTGAGAGATGAGGTTTGTGTGAGAGGTGAAGCGTGTGTGCTGACAACCCTGTTTGATGTCTAGTTTGTTTTTACGTGAGAGAACTGACTCCAATTCCACAGTGTATTTGCATCTCTCACATCCGGTGTTAGTTTGCTTTAGGATAAATGGTTGTCAATACACATGAAACAATTGCTACATTGTCTCAAGATGCCAATATCAATCAAGCTAGCAGGAAAAATTATGGGAAACTGCTCATGCATTGTGGCAGGATTTTTTTGAATGTGCTATTTGAGAAGGAACTGGGCAAAAATGAAGCTCTGAAGGAGGTATGGATCTCCTTGAAATTGATTACTTGTATAGATCTGCAGTCCTGGGGCTACATACATACCTGCTAACCTCATTAGACCCAAATATAGTGAAAGTTTAATAACATGAGGGAGAGGAAGTCTAATATGACCCATCTGCTTAGTTTAGCAGAAATATTTAGGTGACAAGCAGGTATGGAAATCAAACCACAAGTAGACAAAAAAATCGGACAGTGACTGAATGTGCAAAAACAAAAAAGAAAGAATATAAGGAGAAGAATCAGATGAGGGGGAAAGAAATGTGGAAAAGCCATAAATATAGTAAGTATAGAGATGTCCTGGAACTGCCTCTTGTTGGATCAAAATCTGATGCAGGAATGGTTAAGGAGAGGTGAGCTGAAACCAAGGGATGAAAGGTTAGTAATGCAGCTGAGGATATTAGACTATGTACACATTGGTTTACAAAGTCCATTAAACATGTGAGAGAAACTGACAAATGTCTGTTCTGTAAAACTGAATTGTAAACAATCACACACCTTGTTGCTGAGTATGATACACTCATTGCATTGGGCCTCTACAATAAAAGGCACAATAATGTGGCAAGATTGTTGCACTAAGGATTATGCAAATAGTACAATGCAGAAGCATTTGAAACATGAACCACAAGGCATTACAGATGATGATGAAGTCTACATCGCATGGGATCACTCAGTGCCAACAATGCAAAAAATAGATGCGAGAAAAAAAGATATAGCAGTCCACAAAAAAAAGACAAAAGCAGCATTAATAATTGAAATTGGTCATAAAGTACACAAAGAAATAGAAAGTCATGAAATATCAGGATTTGCAGGCAGAAATCAGAGCAATGTGGAAGAAAGATACCCAGACAGTTGCAATAGTAGTAGGAACAATGGGTCTAATAAAAAGAATTTACGGATGTATTTAGATATTCTAATTATACATGTAATTCAATATGAATTGCAGAAGGAGTCAGTTCTGGGCACATTGTAGGTGCTGCGAAGAGCATTTTTAGCTAACATCAAAGAATGAAACAATACTAATTTCATAAACGTTAATTATACCCTGACTTAGGAATGGAGTCCATTCCCATCATGATATTAGAAACTGAAAAGTTTTGGAGAAATTAAAACTAAGGCATGTATCCAGTTGCTGTCACACCTAAGTAATTACCGGCCTCCACAGCTAATGCTGGGAGACCAGGGCAGACCTTTCCAGACTACATTCAGAAGAGCAGAAGAGGAACCTGCCCCCCCTACTCCCTGCAAGAACATGCACACACACAGGGTGCCAGTGACCCTTTCAGGTCACCTCCAGCAAGGGGAACCATCATCCTCCTGCTGGTAAGTATCTCTGGCAGACACTGGAGAACCAGCACAACAGGCATGAGTAAGCATAGATGGAGATGAATATGGCCTAACTGCCTCCTTCTTTTCCATAAGGTAACCTATAGAAGATTGATACAATGGGTAAATGCATACATAAGCTATCAGCACAGTCACAGTTTTACAATGGACTGGCACTGGCATCATACACACGCTGCTGCCAGAAGAAACACTTCTGCCTTATGCAACATCCAAACTTGTTAAACTATTTCTCCTTCACCTCTGTAAACAAAGAATGCATGCTTAAGTACATACGTAAAAAGGATAAGACAACAGAACACAACAGCACTGACAAAAAATGGCAGTACATATGTGGCTCTATCTTCTCAACTTCTGTCCTTCAGTGTCAAAGCAGGACAGGTATTATCACCAGTGATATCACACACTTTCCTGTCAAGCTCTTGCTAGGCATATCACACACTTCCCTGTCAAGCTCTTGCTAGGCATCCATCTTCTGCAAGGGGCCATCAGTCTGCTCCAGCAGGCGCCCCTTAAAATCCCTGTGTAAAAAGAACAAGATCTTGCTCTTCCTGGCACAGCAAGATGGAGTCTTGCAGTCCACAGTGCTGACGTTGCCATGGCCACTTACTCAGGTCCAGTTGAGGAGCAAAATTGTAGCCCAATGCAGAAATACACATTTGTGGATCACTTATTGCAGCATGGCACTACAGTATGATGTTACTATATGTCCCAATCACTGCAGTGTGATAACAGGAAAGGATATCATTCCACACTGAGGCAGTACTGTAAGTGTAAGCATAGAGTTCAAATGCCTCAGGGTCACTGTGATGTACATGACTACCACCAGCATGTCTGGGTAGCAAAATCTACTATGGCAGTGATTCAGTAACAGTGGCTCTGAGTAACTTAATAAGCACAAACACCACACATACCTCTCAACCTCTTAGTGCAATAAATCTGGACAAAGACTGACAAAATGGGGGGACAAAGGCCCAAAAATAGGGACATATTTTAAATATTACTCTTATAAGCTTAGAAATTGCTAGAGTAACAGGATTCGTTTAAAATACATGTTCTGAAGGATTTGAAGTCTGAAACTCAAATGTATGTCATTATTTAGTGACTTCAGTCCTCAGATCATCCCAGTAATTTGTCAAAAAAACACAGATTTTATGAGGAACAGACCAAAAATACGGGCCAAAAATGTGGACATTCTGCAAAAATCTGTACAACTGAGAGATACATGTGACCACACTAATTAGACAGTTTTACTATAATATGAAACATCTACATTATTTTGTGCAACACATTGTCCAGTAGCATACAACTGTGGAATGGAGAAATTTCAGTAGAGGTTCTGCAGACTTTGCAGAGTTACAGTGTTAAGGAGTCCTTTCTGGTATAGTACCTCAGCAAGACAAAGAACAACATATTTTATGGTGGACATCAGTCACACTGAGATAGACATTTTGATATGCATGTAACTGGGATGCCAGAAAAGTGGTTTGCCACTGCACCATCTCCCTGTGGTTGGGAGGGCAACCAATTACAACTGCAAACCTTGTGAAGGGCATGCTGCACAGGATATGGGGTTTAAGGGTATTCAAGAGCCACACATTTGAGACATGACAACGTTATGTACTTGGAGAGGCTGGATATAGCACTAACTGCAGCCAATTAAAGGTGCCTGGAGGGGCATGGGAATGACTATAGTGCAGAAATGGGGTGTCTCGGCATAGCAGTAACTGTGGCTAATAAACAGGTGCATAATATGGGGCAGATGTGGCCATAAGTATAGGTATCCTAGAGTATACCATAAGTACCCACTCACATGTTTGTTCTACAGGTGTACCTGTTCTGGCATGGCCACCTAAAGCAGATAATCCCTGGAAAAGTTCACAATCCAAGAGAATGAAGTACTAATTCAGGTGCTCCACACACACATATGGCATGTACCTCCATAGGCAGGCCAGGCAGTGTTGGGATCAGATTTGGCAGAAGCAGGACCAGGATGTGAAAGCTGTGGGCAGCCATGGTGGGTATCTACACATTTAATAGGGGATTACTGATATAATACTATGTCTAATGGAAAGGCACAGGACTTTGCAAGAGGCAGACTTTGATCTCACTTGTTAGACATGGGAAGCATCCCCCCTCAAACCTGTATGTGGCTTTAATGTGGAAGCCGAGCTGGCAACAAATGCATCTGATGGAGATGCATTAGCTTAATAATGTCTATTACAGTGAGTATAGTACACTCCACTGTTTTGGAAGGGAAGGATTGTCTAAAGGCCCACTTGGCTATCTGTCCTTCAAGGTATCTCTGGTCTGCATTTGCAACAACCTGCAAAACAACGTTTATCTGTCAATGTGTGTTATAGCTGTATTTTGATGTGTAGTAGCATTCATACCAGAGGGGAACATAAGGGTATATATATGTGGGCAGAGAATGCTGTCACATATGATGTTCATCATATTGATCACTGTTGCAGTAGCTTTAGCTATATAGATTATATCCTGCCAAGGATATAACAATTGGCCAGCTTTCAAGGCTTCAGGGCACCTCCCACACCCGCAAACTGTCTGGTAGCATGAGCTGAGCTTGCTAGAAGATGTCTGGGTGACAACCCTTCAGAGGTTTACAGCCCCTGATGAGTACATTTGTCTTAGGCTTTTGAGGATCAACAGTCAGCTTATGCTGTTCCTTTGCTAGTCAGATAAGTACCATTTGGGGTGGGGACTTCCATTTAATCATTTTTGTTTATTATTAATATTTTCCTCTTCAGGAATTTTTTTTTTAAAGCTAGGAGTTTGTGTTTTAATGGACTGTCACTAGACTGTACTGAATGTTTAAACAAGAGTGCTCTTTATTCCCTGTCAGTTTAAGAGTTCTTTACAGTAACTGAAAGCCATTTTTTCAGCGGAGACATTTTATTTATTTTACTGTGTGGGTTGGCAAAGTGTTTTAAAATGTTTTCTACTGTGTTTGTCTGTGAAAAAAACAGACTTCTAAAGACTTTTAGTTTTTACTGGCATTTATTGCTTCTTTTCTCAGGGAAAAAGGCATTTTTGGGTTTACTATAGAACAGTCCGTCTTTCCCATGGTTGGGCCTTCTTCCGGCCACAAAAAGAAAAAGTTAAGCAAACAGCCTTTGCCATTAAAGAAGGCTAGCTATTTGCCACAGCTGCAGGTGGGTGACGGTGCTGTGGCCATTACTTCTACCTCTCTCATGTTTTACCCTGATCCCTCTGGTGTAGCACCTACAGCCACTATGGACTTATGGACCATCCTTTGCAGCTGTTGGGGTCCCCCTTTTGGGCAAGGGAGAGCTACTCTTGTTCCTAGGAGAGGGGACATGGAAGACTTTTTTGTTTTGTCACAATGTTATGCCTAGGGAAGCTGCTACTGCCATTAATAACACCGTTGATCCCATTTTACTATCAAAAAGAAACAAAAAAATAAACATGTACCTACTCATCCTCAAATGTCCTTAAACAAGAGTAGTTTCCTGGGTCTGACTCCGGGTTTAATTCAGGCTATTGAGCCTTATAAAGTAGTTTCTGGTAAAAGAAAGAGGCATACCCATTTCCTAAAGAGATTCAAGATTCTGAATCTGGACAGAAGGATGAAGGGACAGGTGCAGGGTTTTGTCCTCAGATTTCTGATTCAGACTCAGGGGAGAGCTCAGTTTTAGACTCCCTGTTGGGGGGGGGGGGGTTCTTTCTCTGAGACTGTTTTTAGAATGTGGCAGTGTTTTTAGTGGGAGAACACTGAGGTTCCTTAGTTCCAGAGAAAATATGTTGAGCTGTTAAAGAAGGAATTTCCAGAACCTGCACCCATTCCTCCAGTTCTGTCGGCTTTGGGTGATATTTGTTACTGTCTACAATTTCCTGACAGTCAGCTAGCTGCCCCTAAAAAAAGCATATGGGAAGTATAAAATTCCTGTGTCTTCTAAATTTATATACACTCTACCTAACCCAAATCCAGCAACTATAGCTTTAGTTAACCCTTCTGCTACTAATCACTTAGTTAATTCCAATCCTGCTTTTTTTGATAAGAGTGGGAAGATTATTGATAGGTATGGGGAAAAATGTATGCATCTGAAACTTTGATTTTCAGGATTTTGTATTGTCAGGCTCATACATAGAGGTTTGTTCTGACTAATTGTGAAAATATGAGGAATGCGTTATCTGTAGTTTCGTCTTGCAAGGAAAAATCTGTTCTAAATAATTGAATTTCTTCTGTTGTTCAAGTCACTATTTATTGTTTACAGTGAGTATATGATTCTGTTCATAGGTAGGTACGAGGCTATCTGTCGAGCAGAGCCACAGAAGTGATCCCCGGGGTGTATTTCCTATTTCCCATCCACTCATCAAAATTTTTCTTGAAGAGTGCTAATGAGGAACTTTGCTTGACATAGATGGGTAACTTGTTCCAGAGTATGGGAAGTCTCTGGGACAGGAATATATCCCTCCAGCATGTCCTGTTTATTGTGGTGACAAGGTTTAGGTCCCTAGAGCATGTAGCTCGGAGAGATTGGGATTTCTTTTGGTGTAGCATGTCCAACATCAGCTTTTATATGTTAGGCAGAGATCACCTCGGAGTAGGCGATATGCTACAGAGTAAAGCTGGAGTTTTTTGAGACGGTCAGTATATGGCATCTGTTTGAGGCCAGTAATTCTCTTTGTGAGGTACTTCTGTGGCCTTTCCAGCTGCTGCAGATGTCTTGTGAGGTACATTCCAAAAGGGGCATTGTACTCTATAATGGGTCTAATGAGTGTCAAGTAGAGGGGAATAATGACCTCTTTTTTCCTGGATGAAAACCCTTTTGTGAGGAGGTGTGCCACGTAGAAGGATTTCCTGACTACTGTGGCGATGTGATTATCAAAGGAGAGACTACTGTCCACCTGGGTCCCAAGGTCTCTTATAACACATTTGGTATTACTTAGACTGCTGCCTATGTGGTAGTTCATGGGTACAGAGTTTTTACCAAAGGGGATGACAGTGCACTTTTTGGCATTGAGCTTGAGGCCATGGCTCTGACACCAGGCATCTGTCTCAGTGAGGCCCTTCGGTAGGATGTCCACATCATTTGGGGACTCGACAATGGCTCCTAGTTTGCAGTCATCTGCGAACTTCATTAGCCAAAGGCCTTCTGTGTTAGCCTGTATTTCAGAGAAGTACATACCAGACAGGAGAGGTTCCAGGACTGAACCCTGTGGTATTCCACTTGTCACTGGTTTGAAGTCAAATTTGGAGTCTGCAACTTTTACAGTGTGGATTCTGTCAGTGATCCAGTTGGCAACCCATCTTGTGACGTAGGGATTTATACCTAGTTTAGTGAGTTTAACTATAATTCCAGAATGGGAGATGGTGTCGAAAGCCTTGGCGAGGTCAAGATAGGCTGAGTGAACCACCTTACCCTCATCTACGGCTTTGGTGACTGTCTCAAAGAAGTCGATCAGGTTCAGGAGGCATGATCTGCCTTTCACAAACCCGAACTGGGTGGAGTCCAGAGTTTGGAGGTTACCAATGTCTTTGTTTATGAGTTCCATGATGATACGTTCCATGGCCTTACAGACCAGGCTCGTCAGGCTAATAGGGTGATAGTTCCCGGAATCAGTGGTATCTCCCCCTTTGTGGAGTGGGATAACTGTTGCTGTGCACCATTCAGTGGGCACAAAGCCTGACGTGAGGCTATGACTGAACATGGTGCTTAGGTGGGGAACCAGTTCGTTCTGAAGTTCATGTAAAACGCAGCCTGGGATGTTGTCCGGTCCCATGGATGCTGTGTTTTTGTCTTTAGAGAATGCAGCTTTTGCCTGCGTAGTTGTGATTACAGGGACTCTGAATTCTTCCTGTATAGATATGGGTCCTTTAGAGGGTGAGAGGGGGATAAAGTTAGCACTAAACCTATCTACCAGGATGTTGGCAATATCAGTTAGTTCTGTAATTTTCGTGCCATTGTGCTGTACCTCAGAGCAGATCTGGGTGTTGCCATTGAGATTCTTGACATAGCTATAGCTGTTGATACTTCTTCAAGGGATGTGCCCACTGGTACTGTCTTCACAGAATGGATCTACTAACACAAGAACAGGGGTGTTTGATACACTCTGCAATCAAGCATCTTCAGCTGACTGCCTGGATGACAGGGTCTTAATTCCCTTTAGGTAACTGTTTACGGAGGACGTGCAGCAAGTAATAATGAAGGCAAGAGAGTACACTGCTAGAAAATCATATATTAATAAATGGAAAAGGTTTTCTAGTCAGCAACAACAACAACATAACCAGCACTCACTTGGGGCTAGTTGTTCTCTTTTTAAGTATTTGTGTGAGTTACTGCCCTATGGCATTTCTCATTCCTCTATCAAGTTTCATTTGTTAGCCATTTTAGTATGTCTGACCATGGATCCTCATCTTTCAATACAGTCTCGTCAAAACTTTATAAAAGGGCTATTGCATAACAGGCCTTCAAGAAAATGAGTGGGCCCTCCCAGGGATCTTAATTATGTGTTATAAAGCTAACACTTGCTCCATTTGAACCAGTTAAAATGGCCATCTTATAGTTCTTGGCATGAAAAACTGTTTTACTGATTGCTCTGTCTTCTGTAAGAAGGGTATCTGAGTTGCAAGCTCGTATGGTGAGTCAACCTGACCTCGTTTTACAAAGGAACAAGTGGTATCTGAGTTTACTTTAAGCCAGACTATCCAATTCCCAGTTTTCTTTTCTGAATCCAAAAATGAAGGCAAAAGGATACTCCATATCTTAGTTGTCTAATGACAACTTAGGTACTATATTGACAGAATTAAATCTTTTATATCTTCAGATCAATTGTTCATTTCTTGTGAAAGTAAAAAAAAAAAAAAAAGAAAATCTGTGTCAAAGCAGACCGTTTCCAAATGGTTGTCTAAGGCTGTTTTGTTATACTCACCACAACAAAAGTATTCTAGGCAGGGTCAAGGCCTACTCTACTGGGGCCTTGGCTTCATCTGTGGCTTTTTGGAAAGGGTTGGATTCTAGAAGTATTCTAGAAGCTGCAACTTGGTCCTCTATACATACTTTTACAGACCACTATTTGCTTGATTCTGTCTCTAGGTCTAGATCAGGCTTTACAAGGACCATTCTAGAGGGGCTCCTGGACTCTTTCCTTCTACCTACGAAATGTAGTAAACTAGGATAAGCTACCCATATAGCTAAGGTTGCTGCAGCAGTGATCAGTATGATGAACATAGTACAGTTGTATAAGTAAATCTTAACCACAACAGTAGATGTTTGAATGGGAGGTTTGGCATAATGGTTAAATTCTGGCACAAAATACAGGGTTTAATCCCCACCTTAGTTATTGGCTAGGCTTAAAATGGCCCTTCAGGGCAGTTAGCCTAGTATTCACCTATGAATAGCTGCTCAGTCCCTCCAACACCCTTGCTTTTTTGGTGTGTGGTTTATTTTTTGTTCTTGCAATCATTGTCCTTTCAGGGCTCAGTTTCCCCATCTTTGTTGACAGGAAAGCTCTGAAAGGTTTGGTGCTCAAACTTGCCTTTTATTCAGCTCAGCTTGAGCTGCTAGATGATTTAAGCATGTGGAAGCTGCCCTGAAGCTTTGGAAACTGGCAAGCTATTATATCCTTGGCAGGATATAACCCTATAGCTAAGGTTACTACAGCAGTGATCATTTGAACATCTACTGTTGTGGTAAGTTTGCTTACAGAGCTGTATTTGCCATCTTTCATAGGTTTTGCAGGCTGAGGGTCCAGCATAGCAGGACAACATAGGGCTGACATCAGCAGGGTATCTCTGGCTAACAATGTTGGAAGCATGCAAGTGGCATGGTTCAGTGATAAAATGGCAGTGACTGCAACACTAACAGGGATAGGCCGGGGCCATTCAATTCCACCATTACAGAGGCCTCTCTGTTCAGAGAGAAACTAATCACACAGTCTCACAAGGGCATGATGGACATCAACCACCTGACAGTCCCTCACAGGCACCACCTGTAAGGTGCAGATGCTCACCACAGTGGGTAGTGCAGGAGGTGGGTTAGGTGCTGTCATTGACCCCCTGGACCATTTATATGGCTAAGATACTTGGCAATGACTAGTGCAAGTGTAGGTCAGTGTTCCAGGCACAAACAGCTGCTACCCAATTTATACTGGAGATGGTTACTGTGCTCTGTAGATTATGGGACAAGAAACACAAAGTGCAGAGTGACACAGAGTATAGGGATATGCAGCTATGGTGCCAAATATGCCTCCACAGGTATTTCTATGAAATACATTGAAACTTCCATCTGTTCTAACTCCGGAGATCATGCTTATGTGGGAGGGTCAGGACTGAGGTAGACTGGCCATACACCATCTTAAATGACTGGTTAAATGGCATTACTGTTGCCAGTGGGCACACAGCCTGCCAACCCTAGTCATGGATGTCATTCAGGTCATGAATAACAGCATTTCCCTGTCTCAACACCTAGGATGCCTCATCAGGCTGCATATACACATTAACATAGTTCTATCCATTCCTCATTGCATGGGAGCATACAGTTTACCTTTTCCACTCATGGATAATGACCACATTATGCGCAAGTACTATTATCAGGATCAGCACTTGGTACCACACCCCCAATCAGGGTGAATGTTTATAATCCCATAGTTCCATCCCCTTCCTGCAACGGACTGCATCATGTCCTGACATTGCAAGTTAACACAGCTGACAGTGACAGTGGTTGTATCATGGTATTTGAACCCCACCACTACAGGATATGAACCCTGATTCCCTACAACCTCCCAGAATATGTGGTTACCGTGTTCACCTCCCATGACCCTACCCCAATTCATAGTGTTGCAGTCAACTTTCACTGTGTCCTCCAAACACCTATGCAATTGATGATAACCATGTTCTTCCCACCCGCTTTCATTCATGGGTATGGTGATGTATGATGCAAATCACAGTCAGTCAATGTACTGCCCTGCATAACCTTGGTGTAATAATGGATATATTATTTTGTTCTAGGGTTTCTATGTTCTGTCCCATAGCTGTGAACTGTACAGCATGACTGTTTGCCAATGTTGCAATGTACTGCATCCACCACTGCCTTGGCTGTGGTAGTGCTGCTGCATATTCCTCACCTGACTTTCCACCCTGCTCTTCCATTTCTGATACAACTGGTGCTTAAGTTGCTGCCAAGATATTCACTAGCATCTCCAACTGTTTATGCAATTCCATGCTGTGTAGCACGGCACGCACAACAAAAAATTTGCTGCAGATATCTGGACTGTATTGCAGTGCCCAGTCTGGCATGTCTAGGCAACAGAAGTGTTCCTTGAGTAGATTAAACACCCACTTCTCTATATTGTTTCAGCATATGCTGCATTATAGACAATTTCCTGCATGGATTAGGGTGTGTGGTTGGGAACCATCAACCAGTGGTCTAGAATACGTCCAACAGTACCTGAAATACACAACAAACAACATATTATATGTGGTCTGCTTCCTGCCTGCACAATAACTTTCTGTATAGTCCTGCCTATCTAACATACATGTGTACATATCAGCTAGATAACCCTGTAGGAAATCCTGTTGCAGGATCCAGTGGTGTAGGTCAGATATATGTGAATCATGGGAACTGCCCAGGTGGTGTAGAGAGACATTATAAATAATGCCCTGTGATTTACATATCACCAGGCAGTTAATGGAGTAGAAGCTCTTCTTATTGACATATCACAGTCCCTCTGGTCTAGATGTGGCCTTAATGGCAACATGCATGCAATCTATGACTCCCATAACCTCAGAAATATGGGTAATGTCATAAAAGGCCTGCATGATGCTGGTACTCCTCTCTAAAGTCCTGGGAGGCAAGATATGTTTATCCACATGTTGCAGCATAATGCTGCAGAATTGATTCATGACTCATGAGGCTGACTCCTGCAATATGCCTAACATGTCTCCAGTAGGTTGCTGAAATGAAAGGTCCCTGTAAAAGCTAAAGCTACACATATCTTAGGTTCCACAAGAATGAGCTTACAATGTATCTCACCTGATTCTCCTTGTGGATGACAGTTTGACAAGGTCCTTTACAGTCTCCCTTTCCATATGGAAATGATCCACAATCTGCTAGTTAGTGAACTGGTGGCATGTCAGGTGTTGCCTGTATCTCCTCCACTGATGCAGATGGTCATAATGTGCAAGATTACATGCACCGAGGCATTGCTGACCTCATTACGGATTCCTATTACGTGATTGAAAGTATAAAACTTCGAACACCACAAGATCGAACTTGTATGTTCGAAGTTTTATAATTTCGAACACAAAAAAAAAAACACGGACAGAAAGTAACTGTCGTAAGCAGGGGGCAAACACCCCTGCACCCCCCACACCCCCCGCTCTTTAAATATACCAACTCCGAGATCGCACTACAGTGTGGAAAGGGAATATTTCCCTTTACTGCACTGTAGTGCGATGTCGGAGTTGGTATATTTAAGTAGCGGGGGTATGGGGGGTGCAGGGGGCCTTGCCCCCCTGCTTACAGCAAGTAGTTGTGTTTCCGGTCATGTTTTAATTTTTTTATTAGGTATTCAATGTTACTGAACTTCAATGATATGGTGTCAACCATATTGTATTCGAAGTTCAGTAACTTTGAGTATCTAATATAGACCCCCTCATTACACCATGATTCCTGGTATATGCCAGCAACCCATTTTAACTGTTTCTTAACTAGTCTGTCATTTTGGGTGTCATGATTTCCATGTCATTCTCTACTCACTAGCATGTACTGCATACCATACTATTTTGCTGCTTTTGTAACCATACTATATGTCTTAGGATGTTCACACCCTGCATGTTGCCACTACCAATGCTATTTTGTTCTGCACAGTGTGCTAAATGGTTATGAACTTCGGTCAATGTAACCAAACACTTGTAAACGGTGTCCAAACATTATTTTTGGACACTTTAATATAACCATGTACAACAACATACTAGAGGAAATGTTGTACTTCCTTCTTAACCTGTTTTGCTTTCACACATTACTCGACTGCAGTTCATTCAAGATTGGGAAAATACAATGCAACAAGATCTCTGTGTCAGTTTGATCTGCTGCTTTTCACACAAAATGCCAAGCAATAATTGATGACCTGATACTGTAGCCACGGTTGCTGGATTTTTTAAAAACATAGCTGCAAGTTTCAGAGGATTTAAAAGGAGGCAACTGTTGCATTAAGTAAGTCAATTAATAAAAGTTATATCATGAACATTATCTGTAAGTCAATTAATACAAGGTATATGATGAACATAAGAAACCACACAGCATAAAAATTCAGCAATACATAAATTAGAGAAAAAAGTTTTAATTACTTTTACATCAGATGTTAAGTTTATTTCATTACAAGATTACATTTTAACAACTAAATAAATAAATATCTATATATAACTATAATCCTAGAGGATGTACATATGAAATGGCAGGGTTCAGGCACCTAGGCAGCAAGACATTTCCCTGTGGTACATTTGACTGGGGACACATGGCTGAAGTGACAGCTGCAGAGAAATATGGCTGTTTGCAAATTCCCTGTGGGCAAAGAGAAGAATGTGTTGCCATGCCCACAACTTCAAGAACCAAAGTCACAGGGGGAAAACAATGTCCATGGTCCCAAAGGGAACATGAGAGAGCAGGCAATATGGCAGGCGTCAGCAGTAGGCTGGCCAGAGGGCATGTCAGTGGCAGTACAAATGCAGTGCACAATGGGCAGTACCTTTATAATCGGTGTGTGTGGATCATTACCCCCTTTACATTCTCTAGGGAACATTATCTAAAATGCATACTGGAGCATAAATGTGACTACAGTAGCCTGCAGGATTTCCTCCATGCTGTAGCACACTTCTACATGTTGTAGTTACACAAGTATGTAGTCTACACTGAGCACAACACTCATTACTTCTTCTGCCTCCATGCATTTGGTTATTAAAGCTGTGAGCATGGCAATACGTGCTTCTCTTTGCCCACAGGGAATTTTCAAACAGCCATATTTCTCTGCAGCTGACTGTCACATCAGCTATGTGTCCCCAGTCAAATGTACCACAGGGAAATTTCTCGCTGCCTACGTGCCTGAACCCGAAATGGCACTCTCTAAACTCTTACTCTCTCCAAACATCACTAAACCTATTTGGCCTAGACAACATATCCAGACCCTGCCTAGATATAATAAACCATCTGTACCTGACTGGATTCTGAGTTTATATCCAAACAAAATCTCATTCAGTACACTGCCTGACACACAAAGATCACCTTTCTCTCCTCTGCCATTAGGAGTCTTTCTTATTAGTCCAAAAACACTACTTTAATAAATTACATAATTTAGAAAACTTTCATGCAGAAACTTTTAATACAACATTAAAGTCCATCAAGTGGAGCATGGGTCTATATTATAACAACAAACGATCAGATGATCGAACGTTGCTATATCGACCCCTAAATCTCAAAAACTCAAAACAGCGAACAACCAGAACAGCAATTTTTTTTCCCAGGGAAAAAAAATCGCTGTTCCCAAAAAAAAAAACACTAAACATTAAATAAAGTGGGGGGCTTCGCCCCCACACCCTCCTACTTAAATATACCAACTCTGAGATCACACTACAGTGAAGGAAACGGCACAACCTGGACAGCCGGACCAGCTATTTCTTTCCCTGGGAAAAAATTTGCTGTTCTGGCCGTTCGCTATTTTGCCGGTTCAACACTTAGTGTTCGACCTAACAGCGTTCGATCATCTGATCGTTCGCTGAACTAAAGTAGACCCATGGAGCATACTTAAAACAATACCCCTCAGTGACATACTATTCAACACAATGTTCCTTAATATTCTAAATGAACAAGCTGCAGTCAGAAGACAAAGGGTCAAATATAAGACTGCCCTATGGCTATCATCAGAAACCAAGAAAGTCATGCAGGAATGGGATAAAGCATGGAAGTCTGTCAACAAACAAAAATTCAGCCTACCCTTCAAAACTTTGAAAGGCTCAACAATCTTACCAAAAACTAAGGTAAAAAACATATAAAACAAACTTTTACTTCAATCTACAAAGTAATAATCAGAAAATCCAAAAATGTTCTGGAGTTATATGAAAAAACTATTAATACCAGGAAGTCTTCAAGCCCAAATATGCACCCAAAGCATCCTGTCTTTCTTTTTAACTCTCACTTCATTAATGGTACTACTGCACTTCTCAACTCCAATAATAACAATAAAACTTATAATAGTTACCAACCCAAACATGAAATGCATTCTCCTTCAGTTCCGTTCCCACTGTCACTATAAAAAATGCCTTCAAAAACTAACAATCAGTTGATAGCTTACCTGCAGAATACCTAAAACTTGCTACTGATGCTATAGCTTACCTCATCTCAATACTACTAAACAGATCCACCAAAGAATCCTATGTTCCTACCCTTTGGAAAAAATCATACATACTCCCCATCCACAAAGGTGGCAACACCTCAAATATCACCAACTACAGACCCATTGTGATACTTTCCCCACAACATAAAATCTTAGAAAAATGCATCCATCACAGCTTCTGTAACCCTTCTAGACAATAATCTTTTCTCTATCAACCAACATGGATTTAGGCCTAATCATAGCACCACCACAGCTCTACTAGACTTCATAAGTGCCACCAATCAGAAATGTAACTCCACAGTATTGTCTCTATTTTATTCTTACATTCTTCAAAAGCTGCTGATACTATCATTCATGAAAAAATACTTCAGTATTTACCTTCTCTAGCACTCTATGTTGCAAACGTTTTAGTTCTGTAGAAAATGCCTAGTTTTGGTGGGATTTTGGTAGAAGATTGAATGTGACAGTCAAACTTTAAACTGCTGTCTACAGCAATAATAATCGTGGATTTATTTTGATTGTGGTTTTGTTGTATGATGAGCTACTGAAGGAGGAAGCAGCTTCTGATAGTTTTTTTAAAGGTGAATAGCATCAGTTTGTGATTGAGTAAAAGGTGTGCATCTTGTAGCCATATTTCAGTATTTGAGAATGCTTCATGAGGTTGTCTTTGTAGTTCATGGAGTGTAGTAGCTGAGCAAATAAGGGTAGAATTGTCTGCATATTGTTTGATGCTGGCAAGTTGGCCCATTGTGTGTAGGTCATTAATGAATATAGTGAATAGAACTGGGACCAGAATGTGTCCTTGTGATATGCCAACTGAAACTAAAAGGCAAAGAATCAATTATGCCATTTCACATCTTGCTGTCTATTAGGTAGCTATGGAGCCACAAAATGGCAGATGTAGAGAGACTGAAGTTGTTCATTTTGTACAGGAGTTTTAGTGAGAGATTGTATGAAAGGTCCAAGAAAATAGCAGACACTAAATTGTCTGTGTTCCGGTTCAAGTTTAATGAATTTAAGAACCTGAGAAGGGTAGTAGTGATACTATGCAATGGCCTGAAGCCATACTGGTTGGGGGATAACAGATTTTGGTCTAATAGATGTTTAAGTAGCTTGTGAATATAAACAGTTTTCAAGGATTTTCGAAAGTGGACAAGTGATGGCAAGAGGACAGAAATTTGTGTAGTTAACTGAATTCCCCCATTTGTGTACAGGAATAATATATGATTCTTTCCAGATGTATGGGACATGGAATTCTTGGACAGATCTGTTTATAAGAATAGACACTGAATAAGCAAGGCTGTCGGCTGCAATTGTAATATATTCTGTATGTAAGTTATTAAGAGCTTGCATGTAATGTTTTAATGGGTGATTTTTGATTGCAAAGTCTGGGACAGTATTTAGATTGAAGATGTAATTGTGGTTCTTCCATGTAGGTGTAGGTGTAGATTCACAGGTTCATAGGTAGGTACTAGGCTATCTGCCTGAAGGTATTTGTAAGCCTAGCAAGAATGTGTTGGCTTTCGCCGCCCCCCTCAGATTAGTTCCCTGTGCGTCTGTCCAGCAGAGAAACTGAAGTGATCCCCGGGGTAAACTTTCTGTTTCCCATCCACTTGTCAAGGTTTCTTTTGAAGAGTGTTAGCGAGGAGCTCTGCCTAATGTAGATTGGAATCTTGTTCCAAAGCATGGGAAGTCTCTGGGACAGGAATCTATCCCTCCAGCACGTCCTATTTATTGTTGTGGTGAGGTTTAGATCCCTAGAGCGTGTGGCTCGAGGGGATAAGGTTTTCTTTAGGTGGAGCATGTCCATCAATTCTAGGTTGGACAAGGCCTTGTATGTCAGGCAGAGATCACCTCTGAGTAGGCAGTATGCAACCAGGTACAGCTGGAGTTTCTTCAGTCAAGCTGCATTGGGCATCTGTTTGAGGCCAGTGATCCTCTTGGTGATGTACTTCTGTGGTCTTTCCCGCTGTAGCAGGTGTCTTTTAAGGTACATCCCAAATGGGGCATTGTACTCTATGATGGGTCTTATGAGTGATGAGTAGAGGGGCACAATGACCTCTTTTGATCTGGATGCGAACTCTTTTGTGATTAGGTGGGCCACATAGAAGGATTGTCTAACCACTTTGGCAATGTGATTATCAAAGGTGAGATTACTATCTATCCATTATTACGTCTTCCGTATTTAGGGGACTACCACCTATGTGGTAGTTTGTGGGTACTTTGCTTTTTCCAAAAGGGATGACTATGCAATTTTTGGCATTTAAAATGCAGAACAGTCCACGGACTCCTTGTGCCAGCAACCAAACACAAATGTTGTCTTAACGCAATTTAATTTACTTTACAAGCGTTTTCATTAAATGGCCAAAAATAAGACAGGCCAATACCCAAAGTTAACCCTAGTTAACCCCATGGACGCATTTTGCTACCCGGGTCTAAATGAAAACTGCAATATTTCTGCAGTATTGAAAATGAGGAGTTACTTGAGGTAGGACACTGTGGCCTTTATATTACGGACCACTTAACTTTAAATTAACTAGGGTTAACTTTGGGTATTGGCCTGTCTTATTTTTGGCCATTTAATGAATGCTGACTTGGTCCTGTTTTAATCAAGGTGTGTCCATACAGCATAGATTATATATTACCAAAACTGTATTGAAATATTTTTGCTGTGGATTTTGATTTATTCAAAGTCTTTTAATAGTGATAAACAATATTTTTACACAAACAGATTTTTTGAAAATTTATACATCAAACTGTTTTATTATATCATATACACATTTTTATTTTTCTTGTTAGAATTTTTATTGTTACTTGGATTTGATCTTGTTTAGTGGCTTGGCAACTTTTAAAATATTTGTTTTATATATAATGCGTACAGTCATGCTTTATAAATTCATGTAACTGAGCTTAACGAGCTCTTTTAATTTATGTGATGTCATTTCCCTCCTGAGTCATATAAAAGGAGTGTGCATTAGCTTACATTGTTAATTATTTTCTCTCTGAAGAAGCCACATTGTTGTGTGGCGAAAACGCTTGTAAAGTAAATAAAATTGCGTTAAGACAACGTTTGTGTTTGGTTGCTGGCACAAGGAGTCCGTGGACTGTTCTGCATTTTACATCGGTTTGGTATAATTTTGGTTTCTAATTTTTGGCATTTAGCTTGAGGCCATGATTTTGACACCAGGTATCCTTCTCAGTGAGACCCTTTTGGAGGATGTCTGTGTCAGCCAGAGAGTCAATTATAGCCCCTTGTTTGCAGTCATCTGCGAACTTGGTCAGCCATAGTCCTCCTGTGCTTGCCTGTACCTCTGAAAAGTATATGTCGAACAGGAGGGGTCCTAGGACTGAGCCCTGGGGAACGCCACTTGTAACTGGTTTAGAGTAGCACCTAGCTCCCGCAACTCTCACCATGTGGGTTCTGTCCATGAGCCAGTTGGCCACCCATCTTGTGACGTAGGGGTATATGTTCAGGCTGGTGAGCTTGTCTATAATACCAGAATGGGGAATGGTGTTGAAGGCCTTTGCGAGGACTAGGTAGGCTGTATGTACCACCTTTCCCTCATCTATAGCCTTGGTAACTGTCTCAAAGAAGTCCACCAGGTTTAGGATGCATGATCTGCCCTTAAAGCTGAACTGGGTAGGGTCCAGTGTTTGGAGGTTCCCAATGTTTCTGTTAATGAGTTCCATGATGATGCGCTCCATAGCCTTGCAGACCAAGCTAGTCAGGCTTATAGGGTGATAGTTCCTGGGGTCTGTTGTGGCTCCACATTTATGGAGCGGAATAACCGTTGCTGTGTGCCACTCTTTGGGTACGTAGCCTGTGGAGAGTCTGAGTTTGAACAGTGTGTTTAGGTGAGGGGTTAGTTCATCTTTGAGCTCATGTAGGACACAGTCTGGGACACCGTCCAGTCCCATTGATGCTGTGTTTTTGGCTTTCGAGAGGGCTGTTTTAACCTGAGTGTTTGTGATTTCAGGGACTCTACATTCTTCTGGTATGGTTATGGGCCCTTTTGGGGGTGAGAGGGGGGTGAAGTTTGCGCTGAACCTGTCTGCCAGGATGTTGGCGATATTGGTCGGTTCAGTGTATTTTGTGCCATTCTGAACTAACTCCGAGCAATCTTAGCATTGCCACTTAGATTCTTGACATAGCTAAAGAATGCCTTGTGGTTATCTTTGGAGTCCTTGGCAATTTTTCTTTCAAAGCTCGCCCTGGATGATTTTATGAGGGATCGTAGTTTCTTGCTGATACTGATCAGGGATGTCTTCTCTTCTTGGGATTTTATGCTTTTTTGTACTAGTTTCCTCCTTCTATTGTATAGCTTGTTTATGGCAGGAGTCCACCAGACTGGTTTCCTTTTCTTGGAGGAGCGAGTCTTGGTTTTGCTTGGGATAGCACGATCCATGCATTCTTGTAGGTGCCCGTAGAATGCATTAGTAAAGGATTTTGCAGCTTGGACAGCATTATCCTTTAGCATGGGGGCTTTGAAACTTTCCACCTCGGTCTTAAGTAAAGTGAAGTTTGATTTTGAAAAGTTTTTCATGGTGGTATCCTTGTCCAGGGGTGGGGGCGGAATGTGGATATTCAAAGTGATTTGTTTATGGTCAGATCTAACCAGTGAGGGGTTGATCTCCGGTATGGAACACCGGTCGCCCATGTTGGTGATGACCAGGTCCAATATGTTGTCACCTCTGGTGGGAGTGTTGACCAGTTGAACCAGGGCATTTGAGTTTATAAATTCTAGGAAATGCTGTGCAAAGGAGTCAGTACTTGAGTAGTTCTCCCAGTTAATGTTTGGGTAATTGAAATCACCCAATATTAGGGTGTTTGGTTGGACCTTTATGTTTCGCAGTGTTTCCAGAAATGTGGAATGGGGGTCCTGGGACATGGTGGGTGATCTGTAGCAAGCTTCAATTTGAATTGCAGTTTTGCCCATTGTTAGTTGCATGCAGATGATCTCTGAAGCATCATGCTGTGCCATTTACCTGGAGGTGTGGGTACCCTTGATGAATATGGATACGCGCCCGCCTTTTGTATTTTGGTTCAGGTTTTGTGGCCAAAATGTATGGTATGAGTTGTAGCCTGGTAGTGCTGGGGTGCTCTCTGGAGCCTTAAACCAGGTTTCTGTTACTGCACATATATCGATTTTCTCCACACTGAGGAGTGCCTCAAGTGCATGCATTTTGAGGTTTAGACTTCTGGCATTGAGTAGCATTACCCTCAGTTTTTTGTTACTTGTGCTATTTACAGTGGTGGGTTTGTCTTTTGAGCCTTGCCTAAAAAGGCACTATGGGGGTAGCAACAGCCTTGGCCAGTATTCAAAAGCCTAAGGGTGACAGGTGCAAGCTGTTTCTAGCAAAGCAGCGTGGCTTGTCGAGCACGTCATCCCAAGCAGACAGACACTGAATCCCCTTTGAATGACACCAGAAACTTAGCCAATTGTTGAAATCGAGAATTTTTTTCTTTATACCGTGATATCACTCTTGTTGAGGGCAGGATGCTACTCAGAGTCAGGGTCATACCAGCCTGGGCTACGTAATCAGAGGGCTGTTCCATGTTTCTTTTCATGTAGTCCAAGGAGGTACAGCTCAGGTCATTCACACCAACATGGACAATGACAGACTCATATTTGTACTTGTTCTGGAGTGACCTGAGTGCTTGTGTTATGTGGTGGATCCTGGCACCCGACAGGCAGCTAACAGTAACCTTGTCCTTATTCAGCCTAGTGAGTGGGACATCAATGTGCCTGACTATATAGTCACCTATTACTAGTATGTTGGGTATGTTATTTTTCCTTAAGGGCTGTGATTGCATGGCACAGTGGTTTTGTGAAGTATGTGTTTCATGGTTTGTGTTGGGGGTGGAGGTTGCTTGGATGTTTGCTTTGGAGGTCTGTATTGCTTTTGCAGATTTTTATTTAGAGCCTCAGAGTATGTTTTCATGTATTTATGTGTGTTGTTTTGCCGGTAATGGTTTAATGGGTCTATGTGAAAATGGTGGTGTGATGCAAGTATTTCCCTTCTCCTCTTGACTGTCTGATCCAGTCTTGGGTTGAACAGGAGGAATCAGAAGTGAGGTATCCTTTAGTAGAGAGGAAACTGAGTGAATTAAATAAATATTATATTTGGATATTGTACTTTGAGTTGACTCATTTGGGAAAGGGTTAGATTGCGAGTATCTGCCTGGGTATAAAAGATTATTCAAAATTTTCCAGACAAAAGTTTTAATCTATATTTCTCTCTTTTTTTTTTTACAAAAATATAGGGATTATAGTCCAACAGCTCAGTAGGGCAAACCAACCAATATGTTAAAAAAGCGCTGAGTGCTAATGCAGCTGACAAGAAAAGAGCATGTAGTCAGACTAGAATGCAGTTAGCCAGACTCAGAACCAAGCTTCCTACCATTACCATGTTTAGAGACTTGTTATATAGACCACAGACCTCTTCAGCATCTTTGCATTCCTACAAACTTGGACAAGGGTCAACATCTCCAACACAAAAAGAAATGCAGGCAGTATGGCTAGTATGGAATGCTGCTTCCCTTAACTATAATTAAGCCATAACTTTGAGATCCAAATAAGATGACAAGTAGTTGTGCATGTTTGATAGGCTCTCCAAATTCTATCAAATACTAAACTGGAGCCAAAGAAAGCAGACAATCATTCATTAGTGGACAGATAACAAGCAAATAATTTACATGCAGTCAGTAAAAAGGATGGCCTTATCAATCATCAAGCTGTCAAGTTTGCAAAATCACTAGATCAGAGCCAGAGAAGCCAGGCAAACATTCACAATGGCAGAATGTATAAACCGCTGGATAACAAATTACAGAATAAAGGTGTAAATCATATCAAGTTATCTGTTAACTGAAGTAGCATAGATGTTGAATAAAATGTCTGGATTTCAATTAAGACAAGGAAAGACTATCAAGAAATCATTTAAAAACTTTGAATAAAATGTAACTAAACTTTGCTAGCTTGCCAGGAATAACACTGACTGGAATAACATCAGGAATTGTGAAAGTACACTGAACATATATATTAGTATTATTTTAGACAGCATACCCACATCATTCCACAGAGCATTGATTGTTCGGCACTATGCACATAGTGTAGGCACTTAATCTGTGAGGGATATACTTATGAAAAGCAGCTAAATATTGTGGCTCCATTCGTATAAACCCTGTGTGACAATCTGTATACCATTGATTTTAGTGTACAGTTGTCACACTGAGTATACACTACTGCCAGATGTTTTGTTACTACAAGTTAAAATTTGCACATTAGTTTTTGGCAATCTCTTAAATTATTTTGGCAAACTATATTTACATCTCTGTACTTTTCATTTTGTGGACAACATAAGAAAATGAAAAGTGTGATGGCAAACTTGCTCTGGTTAATAGTTAGTTGCTAGTTTGCAATGCAAGAGAGAATGCACTACCAGCCAATGTAAGTACCACATGATAACTAATGCTTACAAGTCCTAGCTCTTCCTCTCTGCCTATAACTGTCTGTTAGGGTGAGATTATTGCCTTTAAATCAGTAAATAACTATTTAAGAGATTAAGGTGAGGGGTCACTGCATTTTGCTTGTTCTTGGTGGACTAGGGATGCAAGGTGAACCAAAGAGCTTTCCTATTACTGTAGTGTCCTGTTTTGGATAAGAGAAACATTACAGGTTTTTTGTGGCTTGGAAGTATTTGCGACGGCAATCCAACTAGTATTTTAATAAACAAGATATATACAAGATGTTTGTTCGGTGCAATAGTGCAGGGTAAAGAAGGCAACTGTCCCAGGTACATGCTGTTGCAAAACACAAGCCTGTTAACTTCCCTTAAGGACTCCTCTCAAACCTCTTGTAAGAACAAATACAAAAACAAATGAAACAGAGACCAAACTAGCCATATTCTTTTATTATAAAACGTAAGTGCTTTCAAGTTAAAAAACCCTTCATCAGACAAACTTCACATAACCAAAAACAACCAGTCACTTTCTATACTTGACCTGCCTTTTCTTTAGGGCTGCATGTTGCACAAATGAAAAAGGGGGGGGGGGGGGGCACTGTTAATGATACAGAGTATGCAGAATTAAGATGGATCATACAGTTGGCTGCTGATAACCCACCTGGGTTAAATAGTTCTGTACCTTTAAAACCAGCCCTAAAGAAAAGGCGGGTCAAGTATAAAAAGTGACTGGTTATTTTTAAAATTGTTTTAGTATTTAAAGACTGTCGTGGATATTTTATTTATACCATTATAGCAACTGATGTTGGGGAAAGGGTAGCTGTCAAATGTCCTGGATTTTGCAAAGCAGAACAGCCCTGATTTTGTCTCATATTTTTGAGACATGTCCTGTCCCTCAAAAATTTTTAATTTTCTTATAAATCACTGAGGATTAGTGTCAGTAATACCACATGGTCAAGAATTACTTTGCAATGACTTTATCTCTTTAGTTTTTGTAAATTTCATTCATGGGTATTTTAAACTAATGTTTATGTAGCATAATTTTCTTTTTCTGCAGATTTTTTTTTGACACAAGTCACTTAACTATATATGCATTTGATGAAGTGGCATGCTGATTTTATTGTGGATTTTTTCTGTTCTTTGTACTAGAAAATAAACATCACATCTTCACTGCTTTTGCCATGCCCGGCAGTCCTGTCGGCATTACTTTTACATGTTAAAAAGTGGAAAGCTTTCATTATGAATAATGCAAAGGTTGACCCATTTGTAAGCAGTTAAAGAGCACAATTTAAGTCAAAATGGTCAGAAGACTGTAATCAGTATTATGGTGCAGAAAAAGATTTGTGCAACTACCATATCAGTGCTTAAAATATAATAACGGATAAGACAAACATAGATTTCATGAATGCACCAACCAGACCTCTTCTACTATTTAGTTAATTTCCAAGATAACAATGTTGAAAAGCTGACAGGCAGAGTCTTATGTAAAGAAGTATAACACACACTGAAAAAAGTAGGACAAAGATCTGTCTCCAAAACACGGACAAGACTGTTACTTCTGAACTCTGATCCATCCATCCATTCTCAACCCCTTTTCCAATTTTGCACATGGGGTCAGGGTGTCACTTCAACAGTGACAATCATCTTGAGACAAGGTTTATAGCACTGGGTGGCTAGCCCTGGCCCGGTGGTTCATCCGTACCATTAACTTGCACACACATGGACTTATGGCCAATTTAGAGTGTCCAATCCACCTACTGCATGTCTTTGGAATGTGTGAGGAAACCGGAGCACCCAGAGATAACCAACGTGACCACAGAGAGGAAAAGCAGACTCCGCACAGAAGCTGTGAGGCAACAACACTAACCACATATTATACTTCAAATCAGCCTTCAGCTTCAAAAATCTGGAATAAGATTCTTAGTATGACATTGTTGCATTAGGAGTAAGGGCCTTGCACCTTTAGGCAGTCACCTTTGTGACAAGTAATCAATATGTTATATACAAACAACCTTACAGTTGCATATTTAACAGGTAGTGGCAACATTTGCATTTGTTCATAATGGTTGTCATTTTATATGGAATAATACATTTTGTGGTATTCATAGAAGGATTTTTGGAAACACCATATGTGTTCCATGCCATTGCTATGTTTTCCAAAACATAGAGGAAATGGGACAAGGATATGTGTGTTTTTGCATCAGCGTGTGTGTATGTCTGTGTGTGTGTGTGTGTGTGTGTGTGTGTGTGTGTGTGTGTGTGTGTGTGTGTGTGTGTGTGTTTGTGTGTGTACACCCCCCCTCTCTAACACAGACACACACAAGTTCATTTTATATACATATATCTGGGTGTAGGACACCCAATTGAATGGAGTCAATACCCCCTGCAAAAACACTTGCTGTTGGATTAGTCCACTCTGAAGGCATCCCCAGAGCATGGACAGAATGTGTCAATATTTTTTCATTCAACGTTCTTACATCAATCTCATAGGTTCATAGGTTGGTACTAGGCTATCGGCCCTAGGGCCTATACAAGCCTAGCCATAACAATTCACTGGCTATTTCTTCCCACACTATTTACTTCCCTGGACCCCTGTCTAGCAGGGCGACTGATGTGATCCCCGGGGTGAATTGCCTTTTTCCCATCCAATCGTCAAGGTTCCTTTTGAAGAGGGCTAATGAGGTGCTCTGCCTAACATGTATGGGCAGTTTATTC